>NW_010271389.1:0-954 GCF_000690775.1 Eurypyga helias
CCTGGAGACTTTCTAAAGCTGCCTGCAATTGTTCCTGTGGGATCTGCTCTAGGGGATCCTGCTCTGGCAGGGAGGTTGGACTAGATGATCCCTAGAGGTCCCTTCTGACCCCTGCCACTCTGTGAGTCTGTGACTGCGAGGGGCTGGTGTGAGACCTGGACGAACGAGGTGACACCGCTGTGAGGATGCTACTGGGTGCAGCAATTGCACATGAAGGGACTAAAGCGAGTAGCTACGATGGACCATGGGCAGCAGCAGCTCAACAGCGTCCTTGGCTGGCTGTAGCACAGCCTTGGCCCTCCGGTGAAGGACGCGAAACAGCGTGTCTCTGTGATACAGACCCATGTGAGAAGAAAATAAGGAACCTGGGATAACGGTGCCTCAGAACGAGTTTGTGGTTCCTGGGGCTCTGAAACTTTCCTTACATCGACGACTCTCCCACAAAAGAGAAAGTGAAGCAGAGTTGCTCCCCCAAGCCTGCCCGCTGGTTTCTCCACTGTCCCTCATGCCCCTTCAGTTTAATCCCAAAGCTGCTGAAGCCCCTCCTCATTTTCTTCCTTTTGCCAGTTCTAAGTTGCAGGAGGCAATTACAACCCAGTGGACAAATCAAGGCAGAGTAATAACAGCCCTGTTTGTTAGAAAATAATCCTTCCTCACCCACCTCCCGGGGTAAGAACGCATCTGCCCAGTGGGTGAAGTACGCGGGGATGCACCCGTGACTCTTCACAGAAGGCATTTCCTAGTGCGGGAGGGGTCACTTTGCATGGGAAGAGAAAGCTCCGTTCTGATGGGAAAAAGACCAAACAAAAACAAAACATGCACAAGAAGGGTGTGTTCCCTGGGAAAGGTTTGGCTCCGTCCAGTCTAAGGACCCTCCTTACCTCAGGGGAGAAGATATTTATAGGTTGGGAGTCAGCACTGATGATTCCTCTACGTGACACAGGGATCAGCAGG
>NW_010271389.1:988-3210 GCF_000690775.1 Eurypyga helias
GGTCGCATGGAAGCAGCGATGGATTAAAGGATTCACTCATCCAAGGGAGCAGCTGTTATCTCTATCCACTTCTGCACTAAAACCGCCTTGCTGAGCTCGGTGCCAGCACACGAGCCTATGCTGGACCAGGCTGTTCTGGCCAGTTGACAGGAACAGCTGAAGGACAAAGTTGTGCATGGAAGGGGTATCCCTCTAACAGCACTTGCCCCTGCGCTGCCGAACGGGTGGTTAAGGGGGTGGCAGGGCTGCCTCACCGCACAGGCAGGGGCTGTGCTCCTCTCCTTCTGTGTCGAGCGGGCCTGCTGCTGCCTTCCTGCTCCAAGGTCCTTCCTCCTGGCTCTGCCATCATGCAATCTCCTAGTGCAGAGCCGAGATACCACTGCCCTGCGTGACGGATGCCAGCAGCCAGTGCCCTTCCAGCTCATACCTTCTCCAGGGGGTCAGGAGCGGTCAATGAAGCCAAGCCAGCGCTGCCAGAGGCTTAGGGCAGCAGGGAGGTTCAAGTGTAACATTTAGAGGTGAACGTGTTTAAGGTAAACTCAGGTTTCCCGCTCACTTCACATTCAGCATCTTTCAGTGCTGACCTGTCAGGGACATAGAATGGAATCACAGAATCATGGAATGGTTGGGGCTGGAAGGGACCTCAAAGACCATCCAGTTCCAACCCCCCAGCCATGGGCAGGGACACCTTCCACTAGACCAGGTTGCTCCAAGCCTCATCCAGCCTGGCCTTGAACACTTCCAGGGATGGGGCATCCACAGCTTCTCTGGACAACCTGTTCCAGTGCCTCACCACCCTCTCTGGGAAGAACTTCTTCCTGATATCTAATCTAAACCTCCCCACTTTCAATTTAAACCCGTTACCCCTTGTCCTGTCACTACAGGCCCTTGTAAAAAGTCCCCTCCCAGATGGCCTGCTCTTAGGGGCCAAGTCATCACAAACCAGGGAGTTGTAGGTGGCACAGGGGCGTGGGATACACTCAGAAGCCAGACCGTCAGGACTTGGCTCAGCCGTGCCTCCAGAGCAGCCCGAGCAGTCCCCCACAGCAGCGCTCACGGCTGCTCTATGAGCTGCACAACCCCAGGCTCCCGCTCTGCCAGGAAGAACCGTCACCCCCCTGGCAGCTCCCACCCGTCTGTCAGCCCCAGCTCACCCAAGAGCTCTGAACGTCACAGTCCTTCGCTTTGTGCCTCCAGCAGCACCGAGCTACACCTACATTCGACCTTCTCCTGATCAGCTCCGGTCCTGGCTGTTTTTAAGGGAGAAGCCAGTGTGTGTGTGTGCATGCATAAATGAAGCACAGAAGGAATCAAAACGCAGAAAAGCTTATTCCCGAAGCCGCAGCCACTTGCCAGGTGGGCGGCAGCTGTGGGAGGTTTTACCCTACAGCAAAGCAGAGGCACTCTAACTTCACTGACGTCTCACTATAGGCCGAGCCAAGTCAAATCCTCTCACTCCGGCTCCGGGCTGGAGCTGGACACATCGCACGGCCACCTGCCCTGTCCTGGCTCAGACTTGTACGGAGCCTGAGGCAGCTCTGGGGAGCGTGGGGACAGGCTGCGAGATCCACAGATCCCACCATGATCCTGGCAGGGGAAGGAAGGAGCTCGTGCAACTGGGAGTTGGTTTTTTTTTTTTTCTCTAGAGCAGTTTCCATTCTTTTAGAGTACACAAACCCTGATATTTGGACAAACGCTCACAACAGCACCTGTATTTAAGACACAATTAAAAACCCAACCACCTTCAGAACAGTGCAATTGTTGAGGATTCCAGCTGCTCCTGGGCATCTCCGGGATAGCAGTGCCACTGTCCAGCCTCCTCCTCAGGGCAGCTTCCTTGAGGAACGTGGGGCTGAAACCTCTGAGGCAGTCCCTACCCTCAGGAGTCTGAGTGAAAACCAGACACTTATTCCTGAACATCTATTCTTCTGAGGGTTTTCCCATCTTTGTTATCCAAGTTGGCTCTAACCTGTTCCCTCCTTGGGGTGGGACAAGGCTCAGCCCCCACCTCAGCTGGGCAGCATGTCACCAGGAAACCTGCAGCTCCTCCCTCCGCAGGGGTAGCTGGTGATGCACGCCCGGGGCAGCAGCCCAGAGGGGTGAGCATCCCGAGGAGAGACAGAGGTGGCAAACACCCACACGTGCTCAGAAGCGATGGGTCGGAGTATTCACTGAAGGGGATCTCGGTCCCGTGCCCCGAGAAAGGCTGCTCCTTCAGCAGG
>NW_010271389.1:3284-27646 GCF_000690775.1 Eurypyga helias
ACGCAGAGGAGTTACTGTTCTTTGACATATACAATGCTCCTCTTGGAAAAGTCAGCTAAAAGTATTGCAAAACACTGGGAGAGCGGGATTTTGCCTACTTCAAACATGGTTCAGCATGAACTTCACTCCTGCAAGGACCCTGGTCACAGTTCCCGAAACCCAGTGCTCAGAATACACAGCTCTTGGCTGGTGTAAAACATAATCCTCCTTGCTTCCCTCCTCCTCCACCCATGGTGTGACAGGATCCAGCTCGGGCACATGCACATCCACTGTTGCAAAAGGTTGCTAAATTGCTACTAGCCATTAAAAGAATTCACTTCCCTCCTCCAAGAAAGATGCTACGGGGTGACAAAAAATTCCAGCTCCCATCAGCCATCGTTTCATCGGGTTTATCCCAGTTTAATGAGATTCATCGGATTTGTGCAGGACAGTTACTGCTAACACAAGGGGAGGGAACAAATCACAGCAACATGTACACACACACCAGAGCTACGTTTATATACAGGCGATTAGCAGCTAGACTCTTCACTTACTACAGGTTTAGGCACAGAGGAGAGTTTACCACTAAGATACCTGCTCTAACGAAGGGCCACAACGAATACCTTGTTCCAAGTCCTCACTGGGCAGACTGGTTTAGCTAACAAAGATCTAAGGCTCCCTTCCCACCAGCTGAGGATGCAGCCCTGCACACAGGACGAATACGATCCAGCTAACTCAGCATACTGCAGCTTCATACTTCAGATATTAAACAGCTGATTTATTATTTTAAATAGGGTTATGTTACAATTATGGAATAGGACTGAATTTCAATGAAACAGCATCAGGGTTTTTCCTCCCTGCTCGCTTAGCGTAGGCTCCCAGCTGTAAACAGCTGGAAGAAGAGCGGGCGAGCAGGGGTTGATGTGAAGATTGCTTTGCGTGCACTTCACAGTCACAGCGGAGAATTTGCTTTAACAGGATTTAAAAGCACAAAGGTCATGACACATTTAAATTCACTGAGCATGTTAATAAATTACGATGCATCATCCACATGTAGAACTCCCTTCCAGGCTGTGCTCAGGCAGGTGCTTGGGTCTATCTGATGGGCTTCCTTCTCTTTCCGATTTAGGACTACAGACCCCAAGCCCAGGCGAGTAAGGATGTGCTTTACTCGCAGCACACAAGCAGCCTTTTCTCTTCCAGCAGTGCTCCTCACAGCTGATTATGCATGCACAAGTGCTCTGCCAGGCTGAGGAATGGCCATATATTTTAATTACTGATTGCTTATGTATAGTATGCCTGTCAGCAAGGAACATGATCACTTACCCAGTGAAAAGGCTGAAAAGAATAACTACATAACAGAACCAGCCAGATACCGTAACAACACAATTAAAAATTTAAGCAGCAAGCAGATAATTAAAAAAACCCACAAAACAAAACCCCTTTAACTTATGAGGCAGATTGAGAAGGACACAAAGATGTTTCCTTCGCGACGGCTTCATTTACGCGTACAGCTCAGCAAGTCTGAAATACTTTATCACAAGAACGACCAACTTGTTTATCACAGTTATGTCAGAGCTCCTCGCTGAAGGGCGTGACAGTTTCTATTACAGCCGCTCCCCTCCTCTTCTCCAAGGTTTATTATTCGGCTTCTTGTGGAAAAAAAAATGGAGGGGGTTATGTGAGGCTTTAGAAAGTGCAGAGAGTAACTGAGTTTTTCCCTTTAGAGAAAAAAAACCCCAAAGCCTGGAGGACTCAAACATGCAGGAATAACAGTGAGAAATTCAGAGGGTCTAGCATTTGGCATTATTTTAAAATGGCTATTCTCAACGTTTTCAGGTGTACAAAAACAGGAGGGAGTTTTAATGTGGAAGAGCAGCTTTGCCATATAAAAAAAGAAATCATACCAACACACAAATATATTTTGGGACCGTTTTTAAAAGCAGGTCTATTGAACAAAGGCAAAGTAGCGCCAACTTGGACCATTCAGGAGCAACGTGCTCTAACGTACAGCTCTCTCCTGTAGCTCCCACTTAGCCTGCGGGAATTTTGGCTGTAACTTGTGTTATGCACCGACAGGGCAGAATCAAAGGCGGCTGCGAACAGAGGATTCTTAGGGCTCTCAAACTACAGGAAGATCAAATGAGGTTTTTGAGAAGTAACAGAACTTAAAACTATTCAGCACAGCACAGCTGCTGCTCAAAAAGTAGCTGTTTGTTCAGGGGAACCCTAACCTAAAAGCTAAGACTTTGGACGAAAGGTTCTCTCATTTGGTGCAAAGTTTACTTGTTCCTATGGCTTCTCTGCTGTAAGGTCATCCCTGGTACGGAACAGTTGGGGTCACAGATTGTCAGGAGACTCTTTGGCTGTCAGTGCGAAAACCGGCACACGGCGCATATCCTTGAGGCTTATCCGGTGCCTTCGTGGGTTGCCAGAGTGTGACCAAGAAGCAGGTGGCTGGGGAGAAAGGCTTGGAGTGAAGCAGCAGCGATGCAGTCACCCACTTAAATCTTGGGCCGCTCTGTCGAGGAGGTCAAAAGAGAGACCACCCTCTGCAGAGTGTGGAGTCAAACGGGCACAGAACAAGGAAGCAGGAGGCCCGGTCGCTGGTAGGGAACAAAGCCAAGCCAGAGAACACAGACAACAAGTCGCAGCAGCGTGTCACGCCGGTCAGAAATTTCAGTTCTGCCGTTATGCTGAGCTCTCACGAACAGACATACGCGTGTGGGCACGACAAAGGGAGCTCTCCGTCAGCTTCAGGAAGAGCCAAAGGAAGATTCGCCGTTCAGTTCGCTATGGACGGCAACACTGCACTGTTCACTTCGCGACCCAGGTGCTGTCTGCTGTGGTTCAGCATGATTTAAATAAAATTCCTTAGTCACAAGGAGCGACAGAGGAGTATCTCTGTAGGAAGGAGAGCTGAAACCCGCTGCTGTACATGGCCGTACGTGGTGTCAGTCCCTCTGGGATAAGTACAACCGGTGTCCAGCACCCCCTTAGCTTGCCCGAAGCAGAGAACTTCCCCCTTCTTCAGTATGTTTGACCCAAACCTGTTGGGACTATTTAGCACAAAACCACACCGTGACCTCCCCCCCACTGCCACAACATTCCCATCCGAATTACATGGTCTCTTTCAGCAGTCCCAGCTTCCGAAGTGCCTCTCTCCTGGCTTCTTCCGTTGAGCCACGGCCAGAAAACTTGACTGTTATCCCTTGGGATCGAAATCCTGACGGTCTAGGCAGCGAACCTGATCTCCTCCTCATGTCCAGGTTTAGACTAGGTTGTTTATAGTCATTAAAACCTTTTGCTGTGCTCTGCTGTGCGCTGCTGACCTTGTTCACGGCAAGAGCTCCCTCTGGTTTGATTGTTACAGTTTTGCCTGTAGGAAGGAAAGGGCTGGGCTCGCTTTTTAAAATCTCATGGATGTTTTTATATCCGTTGGGAACAGCGTCTGCCTGTTTGGGCTGCACGTCAAGCTGCTGAGCGCTTGGGGTATGGTCCACTTGGTCCTGAGCTGGCTTTCCCTTAACTAGGCCAAGTTTGGTCAGGGCCTCGTATCGTGTTTGCTCAGAGGAGAGATCCCTTAAGGAAGAACTTCGGTTACGTGACAAGAAATCATTTTTCCGCAGCTTCTCCTCCAGTTCAGCTGCCAGAAAAGCTCCTCCATTGATGCTGGCCAGCACCTGAGCTCTCCGCTCCTGGACGTTAACGGCTGCTTTTGAAATAGTCTCACTGAATTCTTTGCCACTGACATTTGTTATGTTGATGTTGCTCGGGAAGCGGTGCAGTTTGGGTGCAGGTGCAGGAGGGTGTTTCGGAGCCACAAAGCCCCCGTTGGCTACTGGGGCTTTCTTCCTGTCTGAATTCTCGTCCTTGAGGGCACTGGGGAAGCGCACCCTGTTCTCCAGTTGCTGCTCAGACATCTTCTGGGCCATGACGAGCGGAGTGGGGATAGAGCGAAGCAGTTTTGGATGCTGCACTGGAGGAGGGGGCGGAGGAGGAAGAGGAAGTGTTTCAGACATCGACGGTGGCAGTACAGGGGGGTGTGGGGGAAGATCAGCAGGCTTAGGGCTCTCAGTTCTCCATGTAGCATCCAGCACTGAAAAGAAAGCAGCAATAACAACAATAAGTCTTCATATGGAAGAGAACACAAAGCTTTCTTTCACCTAGGATTAGCAAGCATGAGTACTCCCCTCCCCCAAATATTCTAACTCAAAGGCAGCCCACATTGCCAGGAGGAATTTGAACTGAACTCCTAGCAATGGCATAGCAGCATCCGGCACTGACAAGAAAGCAGCAATAACATCATTAAGTCTTCACATAGAAGAGAACACAAAGCTTGCTTTCACCTAGGATTAGCAAGCACGAGTACTCCCCTCCCCCAAACATTCTAACTCAACGGCAGCCCACATTGCCAGGAGGAACTTGAACTGAACTCCTAGCAATGGCATCTTGCAGGTGACAGTGTAGTCCAAATCACCATATTTACAACGCATTCACTAGAAGGCCTCTTTCTGCCATTCATTCACAATCTGCACGTTGGCTTTTGTATTTCAATGGCTGCTTTTTCTGAAAGAGTTTTTCAATTCTTATTATAACTGTAATTATTACAAGTATTCTACGTCCAGAAGAGGACGCATTGCAACCCACTGTACGTGCTAGCTGATAAATCCGTTCTCCAAAAAAAACACAAACCCCGCAGGGTGAAGGAAACAACGTGCCATACACTATCTTGTGACAAACTTAGATTGGAGCATGTGTCTTCTGGTCCCACACAAAGTAACACTGCAAACAATCTGCCATCTTAAAGTGCTCAGAGAAAGTTTTAAGAGGTCCTAGAGAGAAGCAGAGCGTGAAGACACTGATGAGCACGAGCCTGCCTTGCTGTGATGACTGCAGAATACTCAGTTCTGTTACACCTCGGTCACCAGGCAGGGGACTGAGACAGCAGTCCAACAACTTAATCATATGCATGACCTCCACAAGAAAAAGAGTTATAGTAACAGCAAGAATTTCAGAAATGCCAAGTCAAATCAAATCCACTGTCCTTAGAGTTCCTGATGTGGAACAGACTCATCTTGACGTAGTAGGGAAGGTACAGAAATTCTTGAACTGTTTCTGTTGAGAACTGGAGTATGTCTGGGCTAGGTCAAAGGGAAAACTGCACTTTCAAGAAATACTACTACCTGGTTCTGCATCTCGGCTAGGAGGGCCCTCGTGGTCACTGCTCTCAGGTGTTGACTGTACTAAGTCGATGATATCTTCAGTCTCTGAATGACTGGACACATTTTCTTCCGTTGACCTTGGAGACTGACAGTGGATGCCACTGTCACGTAGGACTGGCTCCTCCAAGTCATCTTCTAAGGCATCTATGGTTTCCTCAAAGAACATGAGGACATCCTGCTCTTCGTGAGTTAAGTATTTCAGGCTCTCATCATCCTATGGGGAAGAAAGAAAAAAGCTGGAAAGATTAACCTGCTACAGGGGACTACAGGTACCCCTTTTGGAAGGCCGAAAGGGGCAGGATGAAGCAAGCAGCAGTCACATCAGAAACATCTCCTGCTTGCTGTTTCATCCCTTCCCAAAGAGGCGGGCAACCACTACAATGTAAGGGGGAGGGAGGAAAAGCCAGGGGTTTATGGTCCATCAGTTTTGACTAAAGAACAGCAACTGTTATTTCATCCTTTAAAGAACCTCACTTTAGTTCAGCAGACAAGCATCCAGTTGAGTTGGACAGAACAAATTGCTAGAAGCTCATAAAAAATGACTAAAAAACACCCAAACCCAACCACCACCCCCCCCACGCCCCCAGCCACCTGTGCCTTTACAAGGGTTAAGGTGGCTTACCGGAGTTTGGAGCCTGAAATTTAAGCTGCTGTGTCAGGTTCAGGGACAAGGCTTGGGAGCAGCATGGGAGGGAAAGGATGCAGTCAGGACAGTCCAACAAAGGGGTCGATTCCCTTTTTGCTTTAGACCAAAGCAGGACTTGGCTTCTAGAGGCAGAGATGGAGCTGCAATTTGGCTCTACCACTGCAATCTCTGAGTTATCCACAGTTACGTGGTAGGTTACAAAGAAGTAACCCAAAAATTTTACCTTTGAGTTACAGAAAGGACAAATTTGAATAAATATGAAGACGTGCTCCCTAGCAGTCAAGTGCCTTAGGCTATTTTCTCCAACAGGAAACAATCCTGTAGACCACAGAAGTGATAAATAATCACTTGGATTACCCAGTCTTCATCTCCTATGAATCACCACTCTTGATTAAGTTCATTAACACAATATCCCTATGAGAAGCTAGGCAGCAATGCGCAAACTCTCTTCCCTCCACCTACACCCTGGGAAACACTCATTTTTCCAGAAGCTTGGAGATGACAAAGAATGATTAGGAAAGGCACTACATTAAGACAATGGATACAGGAAAGACATTTCCCAAGAGAGCTAAGTTCTGGAATGTAACTAAGTATTGTTGAAAAGTAAGTGTGGTTTTCCCTTTTCTGGATGAAATTTCTCTCCCACCAGGCATATACTGGAAACTACCACCAGTCACTTAACAAGAAGGCACCAACAAAGCAATAGAAGACAGCTTTCCTTCTCATCTGTTTTCTGCTTCTCCAAGGATGTCTGATTGTACAGGCAGGCAACAAGGCTACTTCTCAGAGGATTGGAGGAATTTAGGTAAATAAAGGTACACAGCGTGAATATCCAAGAGGTAGACACTCTTGCTAGGGTGGCACAACTTGCTTCAAACTCACTGTGCCTGTTCAGGTCATCTTACGTTAAATCAGAACAGAAAAACCTGCGTGCAGCGCTACCTGTTAACTTACTCCTTGTGTAAACAAAGTTTTCATCCCCATTCCCAGCACTAAAAGTAAGAACAATGTACCTCTGTAGAAAGGCAATGCCTATAGATTAAGAGCCATGAAGCGCTGCATTGTACCACGTGGCAATTAGTCACTAAGCACTCAAAACACTACAGATGAGAAAATAAATGCTTTAGGGCTCTGTTGCCTTCTCCCATGTGGCCAGTGGCACATCTTCCCTGTAAATAAATGGATGAAATAGAGAAGACAGACACAGAGCCATTCTCAGTTCAGACACTTCAGAACAGGTTTGGTATCTGTGGGTGAAAGCACGTGAACACAGCAGCCTTCAGTCACAGCTGGCAGAGTTTTCTGTTAAAACAGAAATTAAGTCTGGCAGGGAAATTCAAAGTTGGTTGCAACAAGAGGTTGATCCCACAACTACATTTCTAGAGATTCAGGTTTATTGTCATCAGGGTGACCACGGTTTGGTGGCTGGGAGACACTGCAGAGGCGTGGGTACCTGTAACTTTGTCTTACTTACCCTGACGGTGCACAGTGGATGGTAAGTTACTCCAGCCTGCGGCAAATCTACAAAAGCTTAAATTTGGACACCATTGGCAATTGCCTATTTAAAGCACTAACTCCAAAGGCTGATTATTCCACAGCTCCCTTTTCAAAGGCCAAGGAAAGTTTTACAGCTGCACTTGAAAAGTGAGAGACAGACAAGCCTTTTTTTTTCCTTAATGGATGTTGCAATCTCCTTCCTTCCCCACCCAAATACTCATAGCCCTGCTATGCCTAGTAGGCGAGAGAATGACAGGAAAGGAGCCGTTGTTAGGTAGGCCCTAGCTGGAGCTGGACAGGACTCCAAGAAGCTTTTGTTGTGGGTGAGCTCATTGCAAGAGCAAGACTTCCGCAGGCAAAGGAAAAAAAGGGGGTTGTGTTTAAGAGGTTCACGGTGGCAGCAGATCCAGACTGCGGTACTGTACGGAGGTGACTGCGCCACACTTTGTTCTTTTACAAGAACGACTATTCCGGGTGAGCTCATTGCAAGAGCAAGACTTCCGCAGGCAAAGAAAAAAAAGGGGGTTGTGTTTCTTAAAAAAAAAGGGGGTTGTGTTTCAGGTTCACGGTGGCAGCAGATCCAGACTGCGGCACTGTACGGAGTTGACTGCACCACACTTTGTTCTTTTAAAAGAACGACTATTCCCACATGAGCTTAACCGTTTGGTGATGAGCTGAGCAAAACAGCATGTGAATAGAAGCAAAAAGACTTCCAAAAGCCCATCTTTCTGTTTTTGTGCTGCACGACTGGGTGCTCTTCCATGCTAGGCAAGACTTGCAGAAGGGTTGGTCAGCAAAGCTCTGCCTGACGTATCACCCTTCCTGGATCTTGCTGAAATGAGCAGTTCCTCTTTAGGTGAAGGGTCTGAAATGAGTAGCCATCCCCTTGCAAATACATCTGTAGTAAATGGCATACCTAGATTTGCAAGGCCAACCTCATCTCAGTTAGCACTTTGATCTCTTTCTTCACAGTTTTCCTTCAAGATAACCAATGTCACATTTCCTCAGGAAAAAAAAAAAAAAAAAAATAGCACCTCTACAGAACAGGCAGCATTATGGCAGGTCACCATATCAAGTTGCAAGGTATCCAGCCCAGCTAGGAATTCCCTCAGGCAAGGCAGGTTTCAGTTGGAGAGAAAAGAAAATAATCCCATTTTAGACACACAAGCTCAGTGAAAATAAACCTACTCAAGTTGGTCAAACCAAAAGGAGCTTGGAGATGCAAAGCGAGCAGTGACTTGCTTCACACTTGCTCCACCACTGGTCTGAGAACAGAGGTGTACAAAATGCCCACTTGTACTACTTACAGTAAAGACTTCAGAAAGATGAGAGGAATTTGTTGTAGTCAACTGGTGCCAGTTTTAACTAAGTTTCCCAAGTCTATTTGCAACTAGTTCATTTTCCACATATTCCAAGTACTGGAACAGGTCCTGTTCTTCCTGGGCTGGTTTTCCAGACCTCCTTTCTCCTTGAAGAATCTGGGGTTTAAACAGGCAAAGTGGTCTCTTTTCTGCTCCCTGAGTTATTCACTACATATTTTCCACCAACTCTCTACTCTGAATACTCAAACACACCTCCCAGCTAAATCTCATACACCTAACACCACTGACTCTAAAGCTCCTGTCAAAAGACAGCCTGAATTAGGAAATTAGAGTGTGCCTTAGCTGAGAATTAAAGAGACTGCTTGGACAGAAGGAACGTTGGATGCAAACAGCTGAAATAGCTGAGTATGCTCAGCTGGCATTAATATTTTAGATCCCTGTGCAGCCAAACATTTCCTGCTTACGCCAAACAGGAAAGAGTCTGTTATGACGGGCTTTGCTGTATGAGAGGGGAAAAAAAAAAAGAAACAAGAAAAAAGAGAAAATAAAATAATGGAAACTGTTTCATAGAAAAGACCCCTGTCCTACCTGTCCAAAACAGTGACTTAATATCAGAGAACCACAATTTTTCACATGCATCTGAATCCTTAACATCACATCCAGCTCTAGAATCCTAAGACCAGCACAGCTTTGACAGAAACAGAACAGCAGGGGATATCAAGACATCTGCAGTGGCTAAAAAAAATAAGAAATCGTCATTCTTCTGAAAACTGCTGGAGAGTGAAATGGCACTACTATAGTCAAACAAATATCAGAGGCCCACAATTTTTCACATGCATCTGAATCCTTAACATCACATCCAGCTCTAGAATCCTAAGACCAGCACAGCTTTGACAGAAACAGAACAGCAGGGGATATCAAGACATCTGCAGTGGCTAAAAAAAATAAGAAATCGTCATTCTTCTGAAAACTGCTGGAGAGTGAAATGGCACTACTATAGTCAAACAGCCACACTTCAATTAACAAAATACCAGGAGAACAGTGGATTGAACCGATTCATCAATCGCTTGACAGTGCCAAAGAATTAGCAGGCACAGTTCCATGGGAGAGAAGTGACTGGATGCTTCTCAAAAAAACATGAAGGAAGCAAACTAATATTAGGAGGAAGAGACCAATGCAGCACCACTTTGGCCTCAGCCTGCTAATAACAAGGCAGGCGGTTCTAAGTGTAAAAGGAAGCTGGGGGGAGAGAGCCCTGCAAGGACGAACAGTATCAGAACAGGTACAAAAGCGTCAGCACAGAAGAAAATGGCGAGAACCTCTGATTATGTTTACAGAAAGGGAAGCAGAATGGATCGTACTGCTGACGCTGAATTACAGAGAAGTACAAGAGCTGCTACACAGGACCAGACCAAGAAGCCCTTTTAGCTCAGCAGCCTGCCTTCAGCCACCTGTAATGCACACGACAGGGCAACAGGGTCGGGGGGAGAGTACTGCTGTACATTGGATGTATTTAAATGTTTCTTCCCTGCATCCTTCCAGTTTCCAGCAATACATGGCTTAAGGACTTCCCAGTTGCATCCGCATCTGTGTATTTAATAGCCCTTAATGAGCTTTTCTAGCATGAATTCATCTTATTGTTTAAGCCCATTTAAATGGCTGGCATTCACAGCATTCTGTGGCAATGCATTCCATAGCTTAATTGTGTGCTGTGTCAAAAAGTACTTCCTTTACAACCCACTATCTGATGATTTTGATAATACCATTTCATTTGGTGAAGAAGACTATAATACTGAACGTTGTTTCCTTCAGTTTGTGAACATAATTGTACCTGTGTGCTTCATGATAGTTAGCAAAGCATGTAACCAATAGGTCATAAGGGGGGAAACAAATGATCTGGAAGTAGTTAAGAAATAGACTGAGATGAACTGGTCAACCTTATTAAATTACTGCTAACCTACTTTATAAAAAAAGCAATCAAAACAATGCAAGAGTTACTAAACTCTGAAGACATCTCTGGTTTTAAAGTTAGGCTGATTGGCTTCTAACTTCTTCCCTTAAATTTCTATTTTAGGGCAACAAGGAGAAAAACTGGGAGATGTTTCAGGCAAAAGTCACTGAACACAGTTTCAAATCATTTCACACCAATCTCATTTCTCATGAGAGGGTTACTGACTTGGCCAACAGGCATAAGCACGAGATGCGATAAGCCTTGATTTGAAGGCTTTGTTACATGGTCCCCAAAAAACAGACTCAGCAGTGAATAAGGAAACTATGCCTAGATGAAGTTACTGCAAGGGAACTGGGGGGGTGGGGGAAGAGATTGGTTTTTTGATAAGTAGCGTGATGTACTGCAAATTGAATAATGAAACAAGATGAGCCCTGAACAGATTTATCCCCACTTTTCTATTACCTGATACTTCACTGACAACAGTAGGCAATTAATTTAGTATCTCTTGATGTCCTTATGCTGGCAGATTTCACCGCAAAACCGGTCAGGACAGCACCAGACCTTCGTGAGCCACGTAAGTGTGCTGGTAGGGCACAAGATGAAATCCAGTCAAAGAACACAAGAATCTAGTGATGAACAATGAATCATAGAATCACAGAATGATTTGGGTTGGAAGGGACCTTATAGATCATCCAGTTCCAACCCCCCTGCCATGGGCAGGGACACCTTCCACTAGATCAGGCTGCTCAAAGCCTCATCCAGCCTGGCCTTGAACACTTCCAGGGATGGGGCATCCCCAGCTTCTCTGGGCAACCTGTCCCAGTGCCTCACTACCCTCTCCATGAAGAATTTCTTTCTGATCTCTAATCTAAACCTCTCTACTTTCAATTTAAACCCATTACCCCTTGTCCTGTCCCTACAGGCCCTTGTAAAAAGTCCCCCCCAGCTTCCTTGTAGCCCCTTCAGGTACTGGAAGGTGCTATAACGTCTCCCCGGAGCCTTCTCTTCTCCAGGCTGAACAAGCCCAACTCTCTCAGCCTGTCCCCATAGCAGAGGGGCTCCAGCCCTCGGAGCATCTTCGTGGCCTCCTCTGGACTCGCTCCAACCAGTCTATATCCTTCTGATGTTGAGGGTTCCACAGCTGGACGCAGCACTCCAGGTGGGGTCTCACCAGAGCAGAGTACAGGGGCAGAATCCCCTCCCTCGCCCTGCTGGCCACACTTCTCCTGATGTCTGAGTGGCAATACAACACAAAGATCTGCAGGTCAGTTTAAGTGCCGCTAAGAGGAAGGAGAGTGCTGTTCAGGCATACGAATGTCATTCTGGGATATATTAACCAGGATGGTGAAATAGCAGCACATCCTCATTTGGAACACAGAGTTCAGATTCAGCTGCTGAACTTTGGAAAGGATGCAGCCAATCTGGACAGCATCCAGAACAAAGCCATGAGTGCTGAGTGTTTAGGTACGCAGGAAGGCTGGAAGAATGGAGCACGTTGTTTTAAAACAGGGAAGAACAGGTGGTAGGGAGACACAGCCCCGTATGCATCTTGGTATATAAAGCACTGGCCACTATGTGCACTGAAGGCGAGACAAGTTCAAAGTGACTTTCACTTTATAGAAAGTCTAATCCAAGTATTCCTTGGAAAACAAAGTAGTGAAGTACAAAGAAACTGGTTTGGAAGTTCAGGCATGCCTCTCAAGAGGGTTCCAGAGCAGAACTACTCACCTGCTGGAATAACCTTTGCGTACCAGATCCTGCTCTGAAGCAGGATGATGCAGTTTGTAGACCCTGAAGGCAATCTGTGCTCCATGCACGTTCTCGCTGGCCCATTTAACCGCAAGGTCATTCCTTGCCAGGAGTCTGGCTCTTCACCCTAGTTCTATACTCATGATACAAAGCAAGCAGTCCTCAAGCCCCTCTTCCTCTCTACTTCTTGCCCCGCTGGTAGGAACGACGACTCATTTTTCAAGGCATGCTGCTTCCAAGTCACACTAATATCAGTTTAAAGTGGAAAAGCAAAGCATAGCTTTCTCCACACCCTGAAAGGAATGGCTTCCACCTGCCCAGACAGCTGTATCCATGGAAAGTATCAAACAGTCAAGAATTCTTCTCATTTGTGTGTGTATTGTTATTTGGCAAAGTATCTGGACATGGTGAAAGACCTTGCAGTACAGCAAAGCCTGCAGAGTATCAGTATCAAGGAGGAAAAAAACCACATTAATCTGGTGAAAGGAGTCTCTCAGGACTGAATAGCAGCTCAGCATCACAAGACTGCACACTCAAACCGTGAGAAAGAGAGATGGCAGTGGGCTAACAGACACACAGTCTATCCTTTTCCCATAACTCCTAGAACCACACTGGAATCCCAGGACCTCTTCAGAGAGTCTGGAGCAGAGACAGTAAGGCTTACACTTACAAAATCCCATCTGTTGCATTTGAATTATCTGTATTGATCCACAGGGGATAAAGGTCATAGCAACTAATTTTTAGGCTCCAAGAGACCTCATAACTACAAAATAAGCAGGGCAACCCTGAGTTAAATGGCTGAGTGTGTGAAATAAGATACCAAGCCACCTCAGACTACTCACAAGATACATGCTCTTCTTGTCTACGTAACCAGTGTTCAGAATGTCACCGTACAAGGTGTCTGGTAGTGACAAATCATCCCCAGTGACTGGGTATTAATGTCTTGTAAGAAGAAATAACAATAGCTTGTTTGAAGAAACAGCAAACAATAAGCAAGACAGCTTTTCAGAATCATGGTCATCTGCCAGTTTAAGCCACTTTATTAGTGACCAAAAGAAATAGTCACTTGACCAAATTCTGGAGGTCGCCGCTGCCGCAAACAGAGTGATGATGAACTGTGGCATTAACAGAGGATCTGTCTGAACCAAAGGCAAAGACACCCAACCAAACCAACCCACAGCATGATCCACTGAGGGTAACAAGAACTCACTGTCCCTCAACCCATCACTCAGTAAGGCACTTTCGGATACAGAAGGCATAGTACTGAAGTCTTATCAGCAGATCCAAGGCACTGACACAGCACAGCTCACTTTAGGTACAACCCGCACCTTCTGGTATGATTTTCACAGGTGATACTATTGTCCTAGCATGTTATTCACACCTAGAAACTAAAGCAGTTACTCGCGGCTGAGAATAGATACACAATTACCAGAATGAAGCACTGAAAAAAAGAAAAACGATTGGCTTAAGAAGTCTGTCTGCACCTATTTGGTCAGTGGAACAAGACAAATAGCTTACAAAAAAAAAAAATCTAAGACCTGGTTTTCTCTCCAAATTAAGCACCCTTAAATTGCTGCAACCATATTTCACTGGAAGTTAGTTCTTACACCACATATGAGGGAGCATGATTCAAGAATGGGTTTTGGAATCCAGAACTGACAAGAGCGAGTTTGGTTACCCTGCACCTTGGATAGTGCAATTGGTTCCATGGATCCAGAAGGTACATTTGTCTATTCCTTTTGTCAAGCATATGTGTGGATACCACCTTCATTAAAAAGAAATCAGAATATATATATACACCCCCTACTAGATCAGACACCTGGTCTAGTGGAAGGTGTCCCAACCCATGGCAGGGGGGTTGGAACTAGATGATCATTAAGGTCCTTTCCAACCCAAACCATTCTGTGATTCTGTATGTGCAAATTCATATCTTCATATATATGAGCTTTTATGGTTATAAGATACAAAGAAAAGTTGGGGGGAAGAAACAGCTGATGGGGTAACATGAAAATATCAAGGTAAATATTCCTTCCATCTAAACATAGGCTCTGGTAGTTGTCTTCAGCTGCCGTGATAAATTTGGCAGCATAAATCCAGATGCAAACATCTATCATTTATGTGGATATTTCTACTGCAATCAAGACAGGATATTAGCACCTTGTTTTCCATTTTAAAAAAGTAAATACAGCTTTAAAGGCTGCAATTGTCAGAGACTAACAAAAAACACCACTGTTTAGGTAAGAAGCATCTGAGAAAACTGGCAAAATTAAACTGAACTGACAACAGCTGGCTGGTAAGAATCACACACAGATTTTTAAGGCCTTTTTGGTACATGGCAATTCATGTCCACCTCCTAGTCATCCCTAAACTGACAACCAGTTCCACAGCAAGTAACGCCAGCGCAGACACAGAGTATGCAAGAACAGCCAGCAGTCAGCCAAACCAGCTCTAAGCAGTCAGCGTAGGCTGAAGCCAGTCCAAGTGTTTGTCCCTATTATCACATCCCTAGGTTTGTCTGAATTCCACAGATGCAATACAAAGGTTATATTTAGTGACTAATGTAGTTTGACACCAAGAAGCTTAAGAGCATCTTTTCTGTAATCGAGTAGGAAGAAACCTGCAGCATTACAAGCCTGTCATAAAATAACACTGCTACACTTTTCCTCTGCAAGGCCATTAAAAAAAATTCTAAGTCAACTCTGACCTTCCTGGCTGTGTCTCTAGGTGACCAGCCCCAGAAGAGCAATAAATGAAGAGGGAGGTTAAGTCTGTAGTTGCTTCTGTTTCAGAGATAAGAAGATCTGGTGAGCCTGAAAAAATCTGTCCCTTTGTTCCTTCCTCAGAATTGGTCTAATAAGAAATTACTTGTCTACACAAAGTTATCTATCCCCTCCCTCTCATTAGGCTATCAAAAATTCTGCATCTCCTGAACTTTTATAGCAAAGCTACTGAAGCAAGAAGCTGAGGTCTCTAGGAGCGTGTTCTGGCAACTAGCTTTTCCTCTTACAAATCCCTGGATGCTTAGTGGACTGTGAAAATCATGCTTTTAATACACAGTTAACACAAGGATACAGAAAAAGAAATAGTTGAAGGATACTGCTCTTTATCCTGGGGATTTCTAAGGCTTGCTTCAGTGCTGAAGAGATAAAAAGTATTAGTCAGTGGAACAATACTGTTTTCTTAGATCAAATCATAAAAGGAAAGATCTGAGCAGCAGTAAAAACTTGAGTCCTATTTACTCAATTACAACTGCCAGAATTTCCTTCATCGAGAACCACTGTAGACCCCACACCCCTCTCAAACTCAGAAACTGAAGTTAGGCCTTTATTGAAAAGGGTTTCCATTCCCCAACCTGCTATTCCACACATGCTAGTTGTCAGCCTTATCAGACATGCCACCTACTACGCTGCTGGCAGAAGAGTCATGGAAGGGGATCGGTGGCACCAGAATTAAACTTGTTGGTATGTACTTCACTTTCTTCATGCACAAACTCAAACAAGACAAACTAAAGGCTTTGGGAACTTCCTTTGCTGATGCACAGGTCTGATGGGAATTGCCTAAACCTGCAGCCAGCTTTTAATCCATCTGTAAAGCACTGCATTACAGAGCAGGAAGGGATTCCAGTTCTAGCTGAGGCACTATCATCATACAGATTATCACATGGTAAGATCTAGTTAGACTAAGGGAATCTGTCATTTTCTGACACAGCAGATTCCGTATAAGACTGTACAAACATACTGAGTTATACATAGCCTCGATACTCAATACTGGTTGTTTTGAATGACTGGTCTCATGCCTGCTACTGCAGCTAGGAATAAAACCCGTGGTAACAGGACTGGCTACTGGTTTGACTCCAGTTTTCTACATTATCAGAGTAATGCATAAAATTAACTTGTAAGTCTGCTTAAAATGAAGTTACAATTCTTTAACAAAGTGCAACTCCCACTGTCATTCTCTTAAGATCCAATTACTTCTAATATCATAAACAGCATACTCCAAATACCTGAGTCCAAATGGTGTTCTTGGCTGCTCTCTCAGCCACCCCCACAACTTTGTTCTAGAGCAGATGAGACACAGTGAAGGGACTAAATTTAGCAATACTTGTTTTGTGTATTAACTAGCAACACAAGCTGCCTTAAGGATACAGCAGAATATTAACTGAATTGTATTTTCATTAGAAACAGCCAAGAAATAACATGTTTAGAATTACCTCAGTCGCCAAAAGGCTCAAAGTAGCACAAAACACTGAACATTTCTGCAGTACATAGATAAATACAGGTGCCAACTTAGTTTTGTTACTTACTCTTTCACAGCAAAAAAACTACTTCACTAAAAGGAAGCTAGCAGGAAGGGCAGAGGGAAAGATATGGAAAGCCTAACTCCATATTTAAGGCAAGACAGAGATTTAGATTCCCATTTTGGGAAAGCATGTTTACCAGGGTGTTATTTGCCCAATTAAAAATGGATGCTTATCAAATGGTTGTGATGATAACAAAACGTGCAAGGAACCATACCTGCTTTCTAGGCTTAGCCTGTCACAGTACAAACAGTACTGCTGAGTTCATTGCCTGAATCATCCTGCTAATTGGAAAAATGCAGGAGTGCATCCTACTCCCTCAATTACTCACATACTGTTTAAATGGTCACACACTCATATTCACTAATAGGAAGACAGCTTTGTTTATGGTGACGTATTTGTTACTCACCTAATTATACGAAGGTGGAATAAGCCGAGACCTTCATTCAGTCGTGTCAACAAGAAGCTTAAGCAAGGAACAGCTTATAGAACCAACACCATCCTTAAAGTTCCTTTACCAGCTACTTAAGAAAGCCAGGGCAGAGATACACACCGAACTGAGCTGCCCAGTATAACGCACGCTCTGTACTGCCATTCCTGGTTCTCTGGGAGGAACGGCCAGACAGAAACACCCTCCAAGCGCTCGGAGACAATCAGACCAGAATAACAAGCTATTGTACCAAATCAGAATAGTTATTTCTGGCCCTTCAATTTGTTAAAAACCAAGACCACAAGCAAACATTTAGGACTAGAACTCACAAAAATCAACACCTAATAATGGAACAGTCCTGTGATGTGAGCAAAGCTACCGATGTAATTTGTATGACTAAGCATAAGGCTCCTTAAACACTTACCAAGGCAAGATTTCTGCACCTAGCTTGGCTGCCAGGATTTTCCACACTGCCACCACTGTCCATGTTCCCAAGCGTGTGCTTTGGAGAGATTTCGGATGCCATTTCAGGAGAATCCGAGCGGAGGTTTCTAGGCATTACACCTTCTTGACTTCTCAATCCCGACGCAGCACAGAACGCCATCAGCGTATTACGTAGGGCTGCTAGCTTTATTCATTTCTGAAAACAGAGAGCAGTGTGTTAAAAAAGCAGCCCGATTCGATACTTTAAAATGAGTGGAAAATAAAGAGTAAAAAAGATCCCACACAAGTTAATACCAGGCATATCTCTATGCTCTAGAACGTGTCTAGCACCTGTGGGCACCTTTTAAAAAGTTAGTCTTATTCTAGAAGGTGACTTTAAAAAAAAAAAAATGATGTAGCAAGGTGCTACACCCCATCTCATGTGCTTCCAAACCAGATGTCTACATTCACAAGCACGAGCCCTGTATACATACCTGTCCTACAGATTCAGCTTCTGTTTTCCATTTATAACACATCATTAACAGTAATAAAATCCCATTGGCCGAGATACCAACTGACCCAGTTCAAACATCTTCGTCTTTTATTAGCTTTTAGACAAGAGTTCTGTTTATTGGATCACATGAGGGAAACTGAATCCAGTTAGTTTCCCAACACTACTGCAGTTAACGTGTGTGTTGCTGAAGCAGCTCTGTGCCAACTATTGCTGGTGAAAGACCCAAAACCAGAATTTAATGCTGATTTTGCACCATCACGTTACATACCAAAAGGGCATTTTAAAGCTTAGAGAGCTTTTATCTCACTCAGCCATGAAGTAACAACACTTGTACATTTGGAAGATGCTTTCTGGAACAGACATATGCACTGGCACTTACTGGAGCAAAAGCTCCATTTTTTTTAAGCCATTCTAGGGCTCAAGTCTGTAATACTTCTCTGAATTGTCATCATCTCCCAAAACACTCTGGCAGAATTTCTTCCTTCAGTTTTGAAGTACCACAGAGACAAAAAGTCATCCTTTTGCACTAACGGCACAGAGGGAGGGGGGAAAAAAAAAGCGTAGAACCTAGCTCATCTCCCTCTCCAATTTGTTAAAACATCCTTTACAACAAGAAATTGCCTTGTTCTTCAACAGCCCATCCTTTCACCCACCCTGCCTGAGACCAGGGAACAGCAGCGACCCATTCCTCAAAACTGGTGGCTGAGGTACCGCGTTATATACGACCAGATAGGAACTGGATATCACTACCCTGACACTGTACAACTGAAATTAGATGGTCCTGCTCCCAAGTGCTTCTCCCTTTATTATGGTTTGTGAGGTGACATGAGAAGCAAAGTCAAGTCTGCATTTCCAATTCAATTGGATTACTTCTTCCTCCCTTCTCCTGTCAGCTGAGGTCTGAGAAACCAGAGCCTCCTGGTAAGCTGATTAGTGTTTCATAGCAGTGAGATAACATCTGCCAATACTGAGCAACAATTCCATCCCGCTGACCGTTTCCTCCCAGGAAAGGGCTATGACATGATCAGAGGTATGTACGAGTGCTCCCTCATCTATGCTGTAAGACCAACATATGTCCGGTGGGAAGGCTCCCACACAAGGTAGCTAGGCTGCAGTCCAGCCAGTCTTGGAAGCACAATCCACATGATCAGAGCACTGGATTGCCACGATAAAAGCATCTGGTAGCCTTTCTTATGAACATTAGGTCTAGCAATTGAGATTTAGCCTTGGTTTTACATAAAAAGAACATTCCTCCTTTCTTCTATTAATAACATTAGCTATAAACAGATAGAATTCATCCTCAGGATAATGGTCTTTACATCATGCTACAGAGGTAGAAACATGCTCTTGGTCCTGGTTTTCAGAATCACAACAGACAGACATGACAGCCCTGCAGAACTGCTGTACCCTTGGTTGCCACATTCCCAGGCTCAAACCAAAAAAAGCTATGCTGCAGAAGCTAAACTGGAAAAGAGCAGCCCGAGTCTAGAACATAATCTGCAGCTCTATCTACAACAAACCATGTGGCACTGAACAGCCACACACAGGAAAATATATATCATTTTTAGAAGGCAACCCTGTCAGTGAAAATCTTTACTCCTCTGAAACGCTACACGAAAACCAAAACACAAATACGACATTTTTAGAAGGCAAGACTATCAGAAAATCTTGACATCCCTTAAATTTACAGAAACCTCCTGCTGACTTCAGATTTCATTCAAAACTTTCCAGGTGATGTTCAGATGGAAAAAGAGTATTTTTCTAAGGAGAAACCAGCAAGAGGTGCGTACTCCTACTGACATCCAACATCAGGTGGGTATTATTCCTCATCAGCAGTTTTAAGCTGCAGCATCATTTTTTATCCTGGTATGCCCAGTACAAACATGTTTCTTCAGTCCCTCAGTGATGGATTATAGACAACTAATAGATTTCTAGAATTATACTCAAAACTGTTTGTGAACATTTCATAGAACAGACTACATTAGGAACAGTCATAGCTCCATAGCTCCAGACTACAACAGATATAGACAAGACCCACATTAACCAAATTAAGATATTAATCAAAGTTAGAAGAAACCAATTAATGGGCCAAAACTTTGAGGGAGAAGAAAGTATTTAAGAGCACTGTTCTAATTTCTCCAACAGCAAAACCATAGCATAACCAGTCAAAGCTTCACAGTGGGCTATCCATATGCAGGACAGCAGGAACATCCAGATTGAGCAGTAAACATTAAAGCCACAAGTTCTAAATAACAAAACACTACTTCCAGCAAGCTCCTGCTAGTCATTTTGGAGCTCAAGCTCAGATGTTTCACAAAGCTCCTGAACAATGAATAAAGGCAGTGACTGCTGCTGGTTAAGAGAGCCACCCACGCAAGATCAAGCAGCAGGCATTACCACGCTGGTTCTGCTCTTGTGTGGTAAGCCCTGGCTTCTTCGGAGGTTTTACTCATTTCAGAAAAGCTCAGGAGCTGCGCAACGGCCTGTGAGCCTGCAGAAAGGGAGCGTGTGTGTGTGGGGAGGATCTTTTTCCCTTCTACCTTGCACATCATCCTCAACACTGCAAGGGTGCATGTCAGTAAAAGCATAACCCCTTCATACACATTATTTCCTGTGGGTTTTTTATGCTTTAAGGGAGAACTCCTACATATTTGTACAGTGCCTACTAGAGCTACGGCTCATGTGAGGTTGCCTGGGACTGCTGCAATACATACAGCATGCTTTACAGACAAATTCCCCTCCTAATCATGGCTAACACAGAAGTCTCTTCATCCTTTTTATGTCCCCTCTATGGGGCAAAAGACTGGATATAAGATAGAAATAGCCAGCAATCTAATCAATTTCAAGAAGACCCCACTGCCTGTTTCTGTAGGATTGCCTAGGTAACAAGCAAGAGTTCAAAAATAAGGTAACCGTCCTCAGAGAAAGCAAGAGCAGCAGGACAAGGGCGGCTGCTCCTCCTGTCCTTCAGAAACACATTAAATATGGAAGTTGCTCGCAACAGGATTTGTCACTTGGTCTGTTCAATGCACTGTAATGGTTTTTGTTTTATGGGTGTTTTTTTCTTGATTTAAGAGATGCATGCCTGTACCATTAGGGACAGCACTATTTGGAAAGAAGATCCCAATTGTTAAACCAAAAAGGCACCTTGGGGCAGCTGTGATTCTATCAGTTGAAATGATCATTTCTCAGCTACATTACAGCTAGCATCCAGGAGATATTTAAAACAATACAATTCACATATCACACATGTTTATCAGAGGGTAATATAAGGAAATCGAGATATTCTGAAGTTAACATTGAATTTTACCTCCAAAGATTTAATTTTGCATTGACAGAAGCACATAATTCAGAGAGGCTGTATTAAGTTGCCATCAAAGATAAGGTGCAGTCTGTCCTTTTGAAAAGGATATTTTTATAGTTTTGCTGACTAAGGTTACTTCCCCACTGAAGTTCAATGTTAGCATTTACAAGGGACCGTTTCTGTAGTAGCAGGTGATTGAAAAAATTGTTTATTAATAATCCTGTTTGAAGGCTATCTTAATAGGCAAAAGATCAATCCCACAAAAATGGAAGACATTTAGAGGCTGAAAGTCAACCGCTTCGTAAGCCAGGAGCCAAAAGCCACAAACAGACAGCATCATCCCATTTACGGCACGATATATTTAAGGTAAGAATTTTTAGAAAGTTATCATACATTTTTAAAAGGCCACAGCATTATTCCCTCCCTTCACCATACAATTTCTAGAACACTGTTTGCATAGAAGATTTTTTCAGCTACATTTCTAAGCCTGGACTGTACTCTGAGCATCACACCCCCCCTCTGCCTGTTCTTAAACCACTATTTCTCAGTGATAAAACTGAAACAGAGAACTGGCCAGTGAACTTGAAGGTTTGTACAATCTGTCAGCAGTATACAGACATACCAATGCACACGCTCAGCTCTGCGCACAGTGTCAGTCATCTTGCACTGCATGATGGTGCTGGAGTTTGGAGAGTTAAGCATCTGGAAAAAAAACATCTGAAAGTACTCAGAGGCCATTCAAAGTGTTACTGTGGGGCAGGTTTTATAAAAACCATGGCACAAGGACAGACTAGTATCTCTATTAGCCTCTGACAGCAGCAGATGCTGAGGGAAGAGTATGTAAACCAAGGCAAGCAGAGAGTAGGAATTCAGATTCCTGCACGTTGTGGTCAGGAGACCACACAGCTTCCCAAAACCAGCCAGGTATTTGTGTCCAATAACCTGACGAATTTTTTCTTGTGTCAAGTGCTCCTGCAACATGCCTTTGAACTGCTATACAAGACCACCGCTACACAAAACCAACTGGCCCATGACTTGCCTTCACCGAGCCGTTTCAGTTACAGACTCCTCAGAACTAACTGACTCAGCACGGTGGACAAGTTTCCTCCTCAGGAACAGAGCTATTGGAAACTGAATTCTTCTTACTCTGTATTTCATATACTGAAGGAAGTAAGTCCTTGAGCTTTAGAGGCAACCCATGTCTCACTCTTGTGACATGCAGTAAGATTTAGGCTTTCTGGTGGAGGAATAGACTATGTGACAGTATTGCCTACAACCTTCAGAGGCAAGTTGTTTAGGAGCACAGGGGATGGCTGAAGAGGTATTGCTTTGAGCATATAAACCCCCCAGAACCAGACAGTAAATGTTTGACTCTTTCTGCAAGAACAGTTTACCAAAACTGAAGTAACAATCAACAGCGCTTGATGTTTAGGAACCAAGGTAAACCAAAACTGGTCAATGCAGTTAGAAGTCAGAATTTTCTTCTGCACAGCATAAGCGCAGATGCTTATGCCAATGTCCTAATGCATTTTCATATGATGCACATTCCTTATCTGTTCATGAAAAATCCTGTCTGTCCAGAACAGTCATGGTTATTTAACATCCAGTAACCAGGAAATGTCCCTGCCCTTGTTTAGAGAGGGACTGTCACCATAGTACGACCAGCCAAATAGAAATGCTGACCATCAAAAAAAAAAAAAAGAAAAAGTACCCCACCGCCCAGCCTGTGACAGTGTGGTCCTCTAAACAAGAGCCACGCCAACAGCATTGTGGTAGACACATCCTTGGATATAAATTCTGATTGAGATTTTCAGAATGGGTGTCAGGTAAGTTGGAACAATGTTTAGCGAAGCAGGAACTCAGGGCTACTCTCACGGTAGCGTGGCAGCCCAGGACAGAGACGCAGCTACAACCAAAGCTATCAGAGTTGTTAATCACCATGCGAGACTCCCAGAATTCAAGGGAATTTAATGCAAGTGACATCAATGTTTTGTTTTAAACTTTCTGGTTTCTGTGGTGCATTCGTGACAATCCAAACTTTCCTCTGCAGACCAGAGAGCTACAAAATCCGTTAGTTTTAAAACTAAAAACAAAGATTCTCTCAGTCCTCTAAAGCTGGAGCCTCAAGAAACACACTGAATGTCATTCATACAACTTGGCTAGAATTCGCAAGAGCTGCCAACACTGAAATAATTAATCCCGTGTACATAACTTTTTAAAAGAACTGGATGGGCAAGGCACCAATTCAGTAGAACTGAAATCCAGCTGACTTCACTAGGCTATTTCATCACACGCTTAAACGGTCTGCTGAATTGGATCTCAAATTGAATGCAGCAACCGCTTAAAGAAAGGAAACAATCACAAACCAATGTTTTAATCATCTAAGTAATAATTCAATTACTACACTGAATTCTCCAAATCATGCTTGGCTCAGAAACAATGCTTAAGGTGACACCTTTGACCATGTTAATCCAAGCCTCAAGATACCAGAAAAAAAGATGGTTCAGCACAGTGCATCATTCTTAACTAGTCTTTCCAGATTTTCAAGAACAGCCTTTTTTAGTTTTTTCAGACCCTATACTTCAGAACATCACCTACTGAAGACAACTAAGCCAACGCAAGATGAGATCTTTTTCAAAAGCCTAGATTTTCATTACCTCATCATCCTCTCTGTGGTGTTTGGGAAATGCTGCTTCCTTTAAGACAGACAGTGGAATACCAGTGCACGATTTGACGATGCTAAGCATACTGATCCAGCCTTAAGACAGAATTTATTCAGGACAAATCCATGAAGCAGGTTCTCACATGCCTTATCCCTTGCAAGTAACTCTGTTCCCAGTTTACCACATGAACAACAGCTTCAGCTGAATCCTGCTGCCATAAGCAAAGGCCAGCAGCAAAGGTTCACGTACAACAGTGTGGGTTAAATCACAAGAGAAGGATCCCTGAAGTGCTCACATTTCCCATGCATTTACAGCAACAGAATCCCCCCCCCCCCCCCCCACCACCCCACCCAGCGACACGA
>NW_010271389.1:27677-29981 GCF_000690775.1 Eurypyga helias
GCCCCAGCTAAAGATAAAACTATAGTC
This sequence comes from Eurypyga helias, assembly GCF_000690775.1. Taxonomy (NCBI): domain Eukaryota; kingdom Metazoa; phylum Chordata; class Aves; order Eurypygiformes; family Eurypygidae; genus Eurypyga; species Eurypyga helias. Next base: position 27,705 of record NW_010271389.1, read on the forward strand.
AGTGACAAGTAGTTCCTTTTCTTTAGATTAAGACCTTACCCAAGGATAAGACTCTCGCTGATACTCTACAGTTGAGATTTGATGGCCAGTGTCCGCTCAGTGGGAAAACGACGTATGGTACCCAGGGCTGTCCAGCTACTCGTTTTACATCTCCCCTGTTAACATCAGGGTGGTGCTACCTATGACCGCCAACACTTTAGAAAATGCACATAAACAATTTCAGGCAGAGACTCCTCTGTAATTAGTCAACTTCTGTCTTGTTACAGGTGTAGCATCACTGGGGTTTAGGGTTTCATTATGTAACTACTGCTACAGTCATAGCAAAGGTGAACCAAATCCTGTTTTACAAAGTATTTAAGACAGGAAGCTAATTTTCAGCCCAGGTATGCCTGTGTCACAGTCTTACAAGCTGGATCTGAGGTTGCTATCCTATGTTTCTTTTTGTCTTGGTTTAGGGAGGAGGGCAGAAAGCATCGGAAGCACAAAACAGGTGTTACTTTAAAAAGCAGCTAATTTAATGCACGTTTCATGTAAGTGCATAAAGGTCTGCCTGCCCAAGGCAAACAGCTGAAACAGCACTGGCAAAACGGAGCAGTAAAGTCTTGCCCTGGACTTCCTTGGCACAGGGATAATCAATACACACCTGACTGAGAAGGGCATCTTCAAGCAGTTAGTTACACTGGAAATTAATTAAAAAATAAAAGCAAGGAATTTTTAAAAAGGAGGAGGGAGGACTTGGTAACAGTATCTGACACCGCTTGTCTGGCTAGCTTTGAAAGCCATGTTCACACACTCATTTGTTTTCATGCTCCAATATTTTAAAAGGTCAGTCAGCCTGAGACTTGTCAACTGCTCAGGAGTTGTTTCAGTTACTATATCCAACCAGCAAGCCCCTCTGCCAACATTCTCGGTTAATATTTCTCTCAGAGGCACGCAGAGAAAAAGCAGTTACGGCCAACAGGAGAAGCATTTTACTATTGACAAAACAGAGAGATGTAATACAGAATCTCCCTGTTCCTTTCCAATGTCAGGCATTACTTGTACTTCTAGTCATAAAACCTCATTTTACTCATTCACTCTCTGTTGTAAAGACTCCAAACAAACCCTTGATAAGACAGACACAGCTGGAAAAATATATGCCATTTCTGAGAAATAACAGCATCTTCATTTCTTGGAGACCTGAGTGAGCAACTTCTTTTACTGCTTAAACACCAGCTGCCCCCTCACACATCACTAATTGCTGCAAAGGAAGGAGAAAAGCCACAATCATTATTCTCTATAGTAGCATCTGTACAGTGAAGTCCATCTGCAATGCTGCATTAGTCAAGGAGCTGTAGAAGAGTCTTAAAATAATACCTTTATATTAGCCTAAGCCAGAAGCTACAAGAGCTTTTAAAACTAAGACTGATGTTTTAGGGTTTGAAAAGAAGTCTTTCCTTCTGTGCCCTTCAAAGGAAGGGGAACAGAAATAATCGTTACTTACATTTCTGATACTTGTTACAGTTTAAAATCCTTGCAAAGTTTTTAGAAAGACAGACAGTCTCCTCCAAATTTCATTCCTATTTCGTCTGAATGCTTCTTAACCACAGGAATCATCTCTTGCTACAGCCATACACAGGACCAAGCACAACAGAGCTCCACTGCCAGCCACCTCCTCTCCGTGCCACACTGCAACAAAAACTATTCAGGAAACATGCCCTCGAGATTCTGGGTTACTGAAAATCCCCAGAGTATTTTTAAGGCTGTGGTTTCTCTGATACATCCTAAAACTCACCCGAACTACCCAAGATTATGATCTTGAGAAGCACCAGCCATCTCACACTCACCATCTCCCGATGGAAAAGGCACCTGACACAGGGTAGGAGGGGGGGGGAAAAAGAAGCATTTTGAGCTAGAATCTGCAACTGTTTGAGCCAACGGTAAAATTAAAATTGCAGACAGTCTGAAAACAGCAACGAGGAATAAAGCAGCTCTTTCCCATCACCCTTAGTCAGTCATCCCATACACCTAAAGTTTAACAATGCACGGATATGAAACCTTTCTTTAACTCGCTCTTCCTCTTTTTTTTTTTTTTTTAAGTATATGACACAGAAATTGCCTTTAGGCGGGATAGAACGGGGAAGAAAAAGAAATCCAAAGGGAAGAAAAGGAACAATAATCCTCAACACAGCTCAGCACCGGGAAAACGAAGCCTCGCACACAGCAGCAGAGAGGTTAGTTCATAGTTCTCCCTTCCTCTGCACACAAACCCAGGCCAAGCCCCGAGCAGCTCTCGGG
>NW_010271390.1:0-389 GCF_000690775.1 Eurypyga helias
CGGCCGGGCTGAAAACCCAGCGGTACCCGGCCACGCTAGGAACAAAGCGGGAGGCACTGCCAGCTCCAACGGAAAGCATTAAGAACTCATTTATAAAATCAAACGACTCGGCCATTTGGAACTTTTGCCACTCAGCATTTTGGTATCCTGGAATAAATTAGAATGGCCAAAAAATGTAAAGAAGTTTTAAAAAAAAATATTATTACCAGACATCACAGCTCCAGAGTATTCCAACGGCCTCTGCTGGTTAATTATTAATTATTTAATGGCAAAGAAGTGGTGCTTGAAATGCAGAATAGTATTACAGACTGTAATAATAGACATTACCCCCCCCGTAAACTCTTCTGTGCGAGGCTCGCACGCTCAGCCCCGATACAATGCCTCCTGCT
>NW_010271390.1:467-39329 GCF_000690775.1 Eurypyga helias
CGCAGCCAGGGTCGGTCCCTTGGTTGCTCTCTGCACCCCGCGGTGCGTGCAGGAGCTTGCTCGTTCCCTCCTCTCCGCCTCCAGCATCGCACACCCCTGCCCACATGCATGTCTCCCCGCATCTCTCCTGGCCACTGCTCTAAGGGTACAGCCAGCCACGGCATATCCCAGTTGGCTCATTTAAAACTACCTCATGCATCTTTACGCCACAGTCGCTCGTCACTCTGCAAAGGAGCGGGAGTCAAACTTACGCAGCCGCAAGTGCAGCTCTGCCTCCCAACTCTTACCATGGTGCTGGGCAAATCCTGCCATCCCACTGCCTCGACTCTGCCACCGGAAAAATGGGAAATACGATTTTTCTCTTGCCTGTGTTGTAAGGATTATTGCTTAGGATGGCTGGGTGCTGAGGTCTCAGCACTTCTGGGGGGAATAAAAAAAAATTAAAAAAAAAAAAAAAAAAGAACGACGCAAAGGAAACCCAAGTCAAAAAGCAGAGTCAGGGTGTTCACACTAACGCTGCGTGCATGAGGAAAGCTGTGCTCAGCATTTCCAACCTGCGAGAGGAGCCTCTCCCGAGCCCCCCAGCAGCAGCCAGGCACCACCGCCGGCTCACCCACTGCCCCCCGCCTGCCCAGCCAAGGACACTCGCACCCAGACCCCAGAGCCAAGCAGCAGCTCTTCCCTAGCTGAGCGGCGTGCAGGCAGCGCTCCTCCCTGCCCAAAGTCACACTCCGCAGAGCTTACGCCAGCTCCTTGGCAGAAGACTCTTCCTTTTCTTTTTTTTTTTTTCCCTCCCTTCCCAGACGATGCTGCATCTACAGCAACAGCGGTGCAGGGTGAGGACGTGTCCCCAGGAGCACCACAGCATGGCCCCCGCACCCTGATGGGTGCAGGACACGTCTTGGGTCACACCAACCCATCACAGCCCTCAGCCCTGCTCCCGCACCGCTGGGGAGCCGTGGATGCCACCCGGACATTGCCAGGCTGACGGCAAAGTGTCCGGGCGCGTACACCATCAACTACCACATTTCACTCCAGGGAATGAAGATTAACTTGGACATTCAACCCCAAATTTTCTCCCGCAGTTTCTCATTTTAGCTCTGCTTTCCATCCTTACCTTAATCTTGCTATAGCTCTGTGAATAATTGACTTCTTGGTTCACTGCCTCAACCAAGAGATTGCTAGAAGAAAAATATCATTTCATGTTGGCCCAAACCCGAATGCTTTGTGTGTCTTGCTGAACAAAATGTTTCTTTAACTCAAAATGAAGCATTTTATTTTTGGAGTTATTTTTACCTCATTTTTTCAAGTTATGGTCATTGGATCCAGCTCTGAAATGATGTCTTAAACACAGCCATTAAGCCCTTTGTTTTGAATATACCAAAAGGAAAATTTTGAATTGTTATCTTTTCAGATTATTTAATTTTTTGCAATTTATTGGCTTTGTTTGTTTGTCTGAGGGGGAGGATGGAGAGGGCAGAGTGCCAGAATGAGTCATCCCATTTGGCAGAAAATGATAAACAATTTCAATTGATTTAAAAATCTTTTTTTTTTTTTTTTTTCAGAAAAAGTCCAGCACCACCAGCCCCCCACCCTGAACTTCCCACACTGGGGGGATGCCACAGAGCCATCCATGGTAGTCAAATGGCCTGTCCGCCCTGCTCCATGATAATTCCCTGAAGATTATTTGCCATATGGCAAATCTTTCCTTCATAGCCATGTCATGCTGGAACCTATTCCTGATTTGTTCTTATCAACTCCAAGTCCATTTCATACCTTGCCCTTTTCCAAATTTCTCTTCAGTCTTTCATGTTTCTGATTTTTCCCTAGACATCAAGAAAACCGGTCTACAACCCTGTTCCTATTTTAGATTTCTCCCTGTCAATATCCTCTAGGTCCTCTTGGGGTATTACTTTGCCCTTGCCAATACGGGCAAGACATCCTGTTTTGGCATCAAGTATAAAAATCAGTATCATCACCATTTGTGCTCTCTTCTAAATCACTGACAAAAGTGTTAGGACTGGACGCAACAGAAACCCAGCTCCTAAATCCATTCCCATTTGTGAACAGTGCAGCCAAGTAGCAGCACTCCTGTTAAGCCGGCAGGAATCTGCTGCAGGAGTATTTTGAGGGCAGTGTCTGATCATGCTAAATATACTTAATAACCACAAGAGCAGGATGCTGAGGCTGCAGATAGATTCTGTAGATAGATTCACAGTCATCAGGCTGTGTATTAGACCAAAACCCTGTATCTTTCCAAGCAGCCTTGAGCAGACAATAGGGCACCTCTCCAACCCCTCCCAGGATAAAACCCCTAGCCCTGGGCATTGGGCAGGGGGTTTAGGTATGAAGTTAAGGGGTCATGAGAATCTACATTGTTTCCCTGGTGTCCTGGTCAGAAGGCAAGCAGTCAGCAAGGAGGATGCCAGAGACGCACCACGGTTTGGGGAAAAAACATTCCAAAATGGCCAAACTGCCCATTTCACCCTGCCTGACGGAAGGCAGCAGAGATACCTGCAGGGAAGCAGGGCAGGGAAAGCAAGCTCTGCAGAGACCTGGCTTGCTCAGGAGAAAACACAAAAAAAGATACAGAGAGAAAGGGAAGACTGAAAGGATGAAAAATCCACCTCACGGACATTAAGGACAAGATTATACATATGTACAAGCCAGGACAGGACATTGAAATTCCAGTTCATGCGAGTCTCATACAGTTAAAACTCTTTCGGCTCTACGGAGAACTGGAGTTCACACTTGACAAGCAATAAAACCCTCCCCCTTCAACGATGCTGCAGACAGAGACATCCCACCAAGAAATGGTCCAAAAAGGTTTCTTTGATTTCCACCATTCCCTCTTTTAACCCATATTGATATTCAATCTGATTCTTGACATGGAATGTTCTCTTAATGATTTTTATGTTTAAAAAGCTGCCATTGGTTTCTCTATTACCACTTGCACTTGACTTTATGGTAACGAACAGGTTGACTAGAAATTGTCCCTTTTCATGCCATACAGTAGTAAACAGCTGGACATCATCTAGGAAGATGGGATAGTTTAGGGGAACATGCTCTCTGGTCTTTTTTTTCAGCACAAGTCTGACTGCTATTAGGGGGGAAACTTCACCTGTACAGAAAACAGATTTCCTCCAGGAAATTCTGCCACTGTAACTCCAGAAGAATAATTATGTTCTCAACAGGAAAGCATCCAGGAGAAAATATCTCGCCAGCATGTGCTAGTGCACAAAAACCAGGGACCAGAGATAGCAAGTTTTTCATTCTATGCATCCTTTTAGCACTAATTTATTGCCATCAACAGAGGGGGCTTAGATGAAAGATGTGTCTCTGCCTTAAATTCTTTATCTGCGATGCAAAGACACAGATACTGCCCTCGCAAAAGGTACACTGATTAGTTGACATTTATGTAGCCGTTTGAGAATATAACGAGTTATGTCATTATTAAGCATTGTTATAAAGCTGCAGCTCTGGATGAAAGCCAAATCTTAATGTGTAAGTCAAAGGAAATCCAAAATTCTGCCTGAAATTCTTAAAATCAAAATCACCATGCATACCTACGAACTGTGGCACTGCAGCTGCTAACCCAGGTGCTTAGTTATCCCAGTACAATTTGCTGCAGGCACAGCAGGAAGGGGAATTTAAGGACAGGGAAAATCTTTAGGCTGAACATCCACCTCACATTTGGACTCAGCGTAAATGAGACATCAGTTGCGTTTGCTTTGGTGACAGAAGCCGCAGTGGCACAGAGGTAAGGGCTGCCTGTCGGGAGGGCAATGAAGACATCACCAAGGTGTCATAACGGATGTCCAGGATGCAGACTGATTCAGTGAAGGAGACACAGCAGTGACAGAAGAGCCTGAGGTCTCACATCACTGCTCAGGGGCTGTTCACACAAAGCTGGAGCTGCCACTGACGTCCCAAGCTTAACTCTGACCCTGCCAGCCCTCGCCGTTTTATCCAAACCTCCCTGTGCAACCATCTGCAGGAGTGGAAGGGGGGAACAGCAGTGCTGCAGAGGGGCAGGAGGCTGAGCAACAAGGATTTCCAAGGCAAGGAATTGAATTGACCTCGGGCCAATTGCACAGCGTTTTTCCATCAGCATGAGAATGCTCTCAAGTCCTCAGTGGATGCTGGGTTTATCTTGCGAGGCAGTGACTCAGTGCATGAAGGTGTCAGAAAAGAAATTAATGCCCCAAAAGCCAAGAGTGCTCCCTCCTTCTTGAATACTTTTAGGATAATATATTGAGAAAACCCTGTGAAACACTATCAGATAGCAAAGACTGGAAATGACAGAGTTCAATGTAAGATATGCCTTGCAATAAAGCACTGCATTGGGCTAAACAGAATTCCTGAGAAGTAGCTTTCAGATGATACAGCAAACCTGTGCCTGATTTGGGCCAATATACCTAGGATCTGCCAAAAGCCTCATGCTGTGAATGACACCGACTACCCATTTGAATGTCTCCAGTCCTCACTTTCATTTATATGCTAAATTAACATTCAGAGTTTGGCCTCTCACTGCCATTTCAGAGTAACTCTTCAAGCACAACTAGATTCAAAAGAATCTTAGGCCTATCAAAACAAAGTAGCTCACTAGAAGAAATATTGTAATTTCAAAACCAAAGAAATGCTGATTTATAACACTCATCTAACGAAGCTGACTTTTGCTTTCAGAACAAGCATAAGGACCAGGAAGAAAACTAAAGTTTCTAAATTCAAGCAAAGATTTTCTTTTGTCTCATCGGAATATGGCAAAGTGATCCACTCAGTGGATGAGGGAAAGGCCATGGATGTTCTCTACCTAGAATTTAGTAAAGCGTTTGACACCATTTCCCACAGCATTCGCCTGGATAAACTGGCTGCTTGTGGCTCGGACAGGCATACGCTTTGTTGGGTAAAAAACTGGCTGGAGGGCCAGGCCCAAAGAGCTGTGGTGAACGGAGTTAAATCCAGTTGGCAGCCGGTCACAAGTGGTGTTCCCCAGGGCTCAGTGTTGGGGCCAGTTCTCTTCAATATCTTCATCAATGACCTGGACAAGGGGATCGAGTGCTCCCCCAGCAAGTTTGCAGATGACACCAAGTGGGGTGGGAGTGTTGATCTGCGTGAGGTAGGAAGGCTCCACAGAGGGATCTGCACAGGCTGGATCAGTGGGATGAGGCCACTGTAGGAGGTTCAACAAGGCCAAGTGCCGGGTCCTGCGCTTGGGTTACAGCAACCCCCTGCAACGCTACGGGCTTGGGGACAAGTGGCTGGAAAGCTGCCTGACAGAAAAGGACCTGGGGGTGTTGGAAACCTAAACAATTCTATAATTCTATTAATCTCTGTATTTTTACTCTGAATCAAAGCACAGCACAATGACAGCACAACAGGACCAAGAAATCTGTTATTTCAAGCCCAGTTCTGTGGCTATTAAACGTTCAGAAACTTCAAACAGTATCATCCTGTGTGATAAGGCTCTACAACAAACTTTAGTGACAAAAGCATAGTATTTGTCCACACAGAGCTACAGGGAATACTGGTACTATATTATACAAAAAGTATATATAAGTAGCTCATTCACACTTTATCATAGGCTACATCCAAACTCTGCACTGAAAAAAGAAATTACCAGGATTCATCAGCATTACTATGGCATTTTCCCTTTCCCACATGACCTTTGAGCAAACACCACATTTGTTTTCACAACATTCCTGTAGGAATAGGTGATGCCTCTTTGCCTGAGCTAGAGAAGCCTATTTTCAGTTTTTGTAAAGAGCTAAATAAGGATCTTATGAGCAACAAGTTAATTCACTCTAACAATCTCCATTCCATGCCCTCTGGAAAGAGCACAGGCAGGTACTCTGAAACCCAAGAGGTAAATAAGGTAATCAGGACCGGCACCACAGTACAAATGAAGGTTAGATAGACAATTTCCAATTCAGCATGTGCGAGCTTTCGAGAGCTTGACTTTGTAATCTTAATAGTGTTCCCTTGGCATAGAGGTGTAATTTCTAAAGGTTTTTCTTAGCAAATAGTGACAGGAGACAATAACCCGTGTTTCCTGCCCCACCCTTTCTGAGAAAAGCCACTCAGTTGCACGCACTGATGTTTGTAACCAAGCAAAGGCACCGTATGTTTGTGAAGTAAATATTAGCCCAGCAGAGAAACACCTTTTTATTACCCCGTTGAAAGTCCTTCAGAGAGGGCGTTGAAGGGCAGTGGTGTCCGAAAGAAGCCTTCTGTACTGGTGAGATGGGCAGGAAGGACCATGACACATGTCCACGAGAGCATCCCCCACCATGTGAGCATGCATAAAGTTCCAGCCTGGGCTTGGAAAGAATACTGGGGTCACAGAGGCAAGTCCACAATCTTCTCCCAGGACTGGCTCCCTGTGCACTCCTTCTCATCTCAAAACTTCACTGCCTCCTGCTACAGGGCCATCCTATAGGAAATAGGACTTATTTACAAAACTTGCCCTTCCAGGGCTGCTTTTGCAAGCACTTCTACATCAGACTTCAAGGAACCAAAGGAGCTGGAGGTCAAATACTCCAAGGGCAAAATGCATGGCAAGGGTGAATTTTCCAGCCCAGGCAAGATGAAACTTGCAGGTATAAATAGAAAACAAATCATATAATGCCTGTTCCAGGTGTTCACCTTTCCCACTCTCTCTGTTCATCTGTTGCTCAATCCTTCTCTGGTCTCCTGTTCTCCTTCCCCAGATACCGCGGTCTTGTACCTCCCCATCCTTTTCCAGTTTTATCTGAAATTCACCCTTCCTCCCTTGTTATAACTCCCTTCTTCTGTTACTCAAATTAAAAGACATTTTGCATGTAACTCAGTCTCACAAAAGTATCAAAGATCATGAGCCAGATACAGTAGAATAGGGGCAGCTATTATTGGAATGAGAAGCGAGTTTTGATCCTTCAGCTCAGGAAAACAGAATTTTATCAGTACAAAAAAATCAGACCTTTAATTTCATAAAATGCCACTTGTTTTGGACCTACTTTATCAAAGCACAAAAGCAGATAAACATAATGCAAACACTGTGCTGAGCAGAGCAATGGTCATGTTCCCCTCCAGCTACCCTTCCATTTGGCATCCCCATTTCAGGGAGGAGGGAGCAGAGATCAGCAGGACATGAGCTTCATAAAGTTACTAAATGCAGAAAAAGGTCTGTATTCCTAGGATCTAAACCATGCTAATATATTCATCACTACAGCATCTAGACTGAGTGTCTCTGACCTACCACAGCTTCTGCTGGTCTGCTGCAAACTTTCGCAAACCAAAACAAAACTGCCTGTGCCATTCCTCCCATACATCAATGCCTCAAATCCAAAGGTCTTTTTCACTTCTCTTTCCTCCCTCCCTCATTCTTTGTCTCAGCATCTTCTTCTGTGCCGCCCACACACTTGGAGAACAGAGAGCAGACCAATCTGGCAGACTCAAATAACAACAAAAAAAGGAAAGAAGAAGAAAAATAAGTTGATTTTTGGCCTAGAAGACTACTCTGTATTTTTATGTGGAGGGAGAAATCAAATCCCTCTTCCTCTCACCAGGAACCAAAAGGAATGGCAATGGCTCCCAAGGTCTCATGTTCTCACAAATCAGCCCCCTACCAAAATGAGGGGAAAGGCTGGCATTTCTTCCCAACACACAGGCATCTTCAAACAGGAACATTAAGCTTATTTTTAGCTGTGCCTTCTTCCAGCCCCAAGCACCAGTTAAAAATATACACTTTTACAAGGTGGGGTTTGATTAGACAGTTTTCTTGATTCCTTTTCTTAAGAAGGACCGAGGACAAACTCTGCTGCCTGGAGGCTGGTTAACCAGCCAGGCGGTTACTGGCACTTCAGGGATGCTGGGCATGCACCCACACATGCAGGACAACAACGGGGTTTGGAAGGGTGCAGCACACCCCCCCGCAGTGCCAACACAGCACTGGCAGCATTTACCCATCAAGGTCCCAGTCCTGCAATCTCATCAGCGTATGCAAAACATCCACTCTGGCATAAAGCACTTAATGACATTAATGGCACACAGCACAGCGATACGGTCCAGGCATGTGGAAACAATCACAGGCCCACAACCCAGGATGACTGATTTTTTTTCCCATTCAACATATGTTTTACTTAGATGTCTGTTTCTTCCCACCCTTCTCTTTCTCTCACTCTCCTAAACTACTATTTGGTTTTGGTGGAAGACAGGAAAACTTCTTTCATACAGGAACATTATAGGTTAAATCACACTTATCTGAGAAACAAAAAATGGTCAACCTGGCTATAAACAAGAGCTTTTATTAAATTCTCATATTCCAAGTAATAGGTAGAATCTGACCCCACCACAACTGATCACCAAGCAGATAAAATAGGTCTGAACTCTGTTCAGCATGAGGGTCTAAACACAGTCTTTGGTTCAAATTCTGTGTAGGAATCACAGAGAAGTTGAGTTTCAGTGAGGTATAAACATAGTTTATTAGGCCCAAAGCGTGTGTTCCACAGGCTGACTCAAAAAACCCCAAGCTATTCTGTGCAGCTATTTGCTTTCTTAAGGTGACCTGTGAGCCATACCCCAGGCTGGTAAAAATGAGCAATGACATCATTTACGACATCAGCCCAAACAGACCGTCTCTCCCTCCCTATCAGGTCATCTTAACTCAGCTGTTCTTATGTCCTGGAGACATTTTATCTGCACAAAAGCATTTTTACCTGTGCAGCTACATGTCAACTTTTGTCACTTTAGCTTTTTGTAGCCACACAGACAAAATGCCCATATTCAATATCTTTACCAACACTGTTGTAGCAACAGAGACTTTATAATGCAGACACCATCTTTAACCAGGCTTACACCAAGTGTCCAGCTCTGTTGAAAGCAAACATTCACACCTCCCTCTGGAAGTGGATCAGCCCTCACACTCTTTGCCAACGTTTCTGACCTATCAGGGCAGAAGTGGACATTTTCACACATCTCCTGTCTTGTAACTTCAGGAGCCAATACCAAAGCTTTGCGGGCAGCATAATGTCCTTGCCCATAGGAGACTGTTGCTCTTCCCAGGGGAATACCCGCCTTGACTCTCACCCAGCCTACACCTCCAAGGAGAAAACAGACAGTTTAATGCTCAGTGCTCCCCAGCTTCAACCAGATCTTCATCAAATTGCACTGTGAGTCACTTCTTATTCACATACAGTGTACGCAGTCCACTGACATTTCCAAGGCCTCAGTCAGGGTCAGACTGTGGTCTCACTCCCACTTCGGAGACTATTTCGCCTGCAGCTGCAGAGTGTGTTTGGAGGACAGGAGAGAAGAATGTTTTTCATTAATACAGAGTAGCTTAGAAGCATAAATCTTTTTCCATCCATCTAGATTAAGATAGGAACATTAGACACGGGCATGGAAAGATTAATATCTCTGCACGTTCAGTGTTAACAGGACAGGTCTGTACGTTACGTGGATGTGATGTTGTTTCAGATGATTGGCCTTTTAACAGTTAGAAGTCTATTCAAGATCCATGTCTTAAGAGTTGATGATCTTTCCCAGGCATAAGTTTTTGTTTCAAGACCTACCTCAGTACCAGCTGTCAGGGCAGAGGTTTAAGAGATGTGAGCAACCCATACCACAGTGACCTTAGCAGGTCCCCTCCAAATCAGCTGTTCTTGTTGAGGAGGGCAGGGAGCACTATGTCCAGAGTTTCCTTGCTGGTTGTTCCTTCTGGATATTGTTCAGGCAAACCTAAAGATCAGTAGCTTGTACTTCTTTCCCCCTACAACCTACTGTATATTGTTGATACCACTTAGCTCTCTGCTGCTTTGCCAGTCTGTGAAACACCTAACAATCGGACCTGAAAACTCAGGTGACACAAAAAAGCATCTTTATTCAATACCTTATTTCATCTTCTAGCAAACAGCGGCAGTGTCTCTAGCACAGAGCTGGGATGGACACTTATCCGGGTAAGACCAGAGTCTGAGCCAATACTTGGCAGTTTTTAAACAATTTGAGATGAGGAAGGAGACTTAGAAGATGTTGAAATTTGAGTGGGAGAACTGTGTAAAGACACACAGAAATATTTAAAGGAGATGGGCACAATAAAGAGGAAAGACATTTTTGCTGGCTCATGAAAATGAAACATATGCAGGGCTTAATCTGCCACCACTGAAATCAATAAGAACTTTGCCAGTGAGGCAAAACAAAGGCAGAAATGGAAACAACATCTGACATTTGCTATGTTAGCCTCATACAAACTGCTGTAGTTAATAGCCTATGAGATGGATAAATAATATACCATAGGCAGTGGATGATTTTAAACTTCCATTTTCACAGTATGAGGGCATCATGATCTGGAGATTTTGGAAACTTACAAAGGCTGCTTATGCTGAGTCATATTTGGAAAGAGATTTTCCATTTGGATAGTCAAAATCTATGAAGACACCTAACAAAAGAACATGAGAGAGGGGGAAAAAAAAGATAAAAAACATGAAGATTAAGATACATGCTTAAAAATAGAAAATAAATTGGTTAAAATTTGTTGTAGATAATTTATTGTTGAATTAGATCTCAAAGTTAAGTTCTTGGAATATAAAAGGTAAAATATTTCTGTAAATTATTGATGTTTGGGAACTGATCATCTAAGCCTCAGAGGCCAACTCCTTATCCAGTTTAAATGAAAGCATCTGGCCTTATATCTTTGAGATGATAATGAGATGGCCACTGAGCAGTCACTAGGGAAAGCGTGGTATTCAAAAATTAACATCTCTCTGGGCACAGAACATACAACGAAGATAAGATAGAACAGAGAAAGACGACTTGGACTATCACATCAAAACCCAGGGATAACTCAGCAGATTAGTTGTGCAGACAGCAGAATAACGGCATGAGGAACTGGAGAGGAGCCTTCACATCAGCCCAAAAGCAAGAAGGGGAATAAGAAATAAAAAAAAAAAAAAAGAAAAAAAAGGGGGTGGGAGGGATGACACGTTGCAGAAAGCTCTCAGCTCCCATCAAGTTGGCAAACAAGGAGGTCATATTCTATAAAGAGCTCAGCAAGAGGGGCAGCAATCTTTTTCCCAACCAGACTTGCAAATATTAAACCCTTGACAGCATGGCAAATGCTTGGATACGTGGCCCTCCAAGTCCTAATCCCACCACTTTAAAAAGCGAAGATTTCACTCAATGTATTTTAGGCACATGGATTTCTGCTGAGGAAAGCTTTGCGCATTTTTATTTTAAAATTAAAAGACTGTACGTCACATGGGTTTTTCCAGCCTTTCAGATCTCATGGCTGGCAGCAATGGTAGTCTGTCTGCAAATGGACAGTCCAAGGCTCCAGGACACAAAGCTTTAGATGCATCACTCCAAGGGCTGCAATTCTGTAGATGCATTGGAAATACCCACCCAATGACTGCAGAAGGAAAGCTCCTGTTGAAATCTTCATCTCTCTCACCACCAGGTATTTTAGCAGCCACCAGAGACACAACCAAGATGATCCTCAGCAGTGTGCTAGTCATTCAAATTAGCTATTTTTTCAGTATTCATAGTTCGATTTAGATGCATTTCAAAACTGAGAATTGCAAGGCTGCACATTGGTTGACATCCTTAAAAATTAACTGCTATATCTTTCCTGATATTTCACTTAGTGGGGCTTTAGCTGAAGCTAGAGACCAAGCGGGTACTGCTTCCACTTTGCACAGAGGCTGACCCAAGCATTACCACATAGTGGTAGCCTCATGGCAAAAAGCTGCACTGCTGAGATGTGAAGAAATCACCCTCTGCCCAGCACAAACTCAGCATGTCACCCTCAGTAATGAAGATCAGTAAATGAAGCTCCAGTCTTGGCCAGGAGCGTGGGGTCTGCCCTGCAGCTCCTCTCCTGGGCATCTGTGGGAGGGAGGCAGCTGCTAAACAGTCTCTGCTGATATCAGGACAACCCATCCTCCAGCCAAGGAGGAAGACAAGGTTCAAAAAGAAAATATTTTCCAAGATTCCCACAGTAAGAGGCAAATATTGTTAGATCAGGATAGTAGGAAAGATGTCTCACCTTTCCCCCCCAAAAAAGCCACTTGTTCAGATGATGCCAGTCAACTGCCAACAACAAGGACCTTTAGCTACAGGGCGGTTACACCATCACAGCAGAGTCCCTACAGAGTCATCAAGATTGAATGGACCGCAAAAATCTAACTACATAATTACACTACTAATTCGTCCACAACTGAACAATTAAAATTCCTGATTGCCAGACCCATAAAGCTACTAACACACTGTCCATGCAGGTGCCCCTAACATATAGGTTGGCCAAGCTCCTCAAGGCTGCAGGTTCTTCATCTGGATCATCTCCCACTAACCCCAAACAATCAACCTTCAGGTAAGCAGCAGAGCATTATCGAGCCATCACAACTAGATCCAGGTCTAGCATTTCAGGGCATTCAAACCTGAGATCAGGTTCCGTTCAGGGAACAGAAGTATTTGTTAGAGACCTTTCCACAATTTACAGCCCTTGGAATGCAACAGGCTCCAATATCATAATTTTCTAAATACTATCTGCATAGCAGATGTTTTGTATTTTTCTATATCTGCATAGCAGATGTTTTGTATGTGTGCACTATCCCTCAAGCCTCTGCCATCTGTTTTTTACCTAATGAGTCAGGTGTTTGGTTTTTTTTTTTTTAGTCAAAAGAATAAAATGTGGAGGTTTTATCTTCAGAAAAAGAAAATGTGGAGGTTCTTCAGTTATTCTCTATGGTCTTGCAAAACCCTGTTACAAATTTCTGAAAAAAAAATTCTGAGCAAGAAGGAGAATGATTCCCCTTTAATCACATATGAAAAGCCACAGAGTAGGGCTGTAAAAGGGTGAATTGGCAGCACACACAATGGAGCCTGACACCACCTGGCTTTCTTCCCTCTTTTAAATAAGCAAAGAGTAATATGAAGAGGCACCACAGAGACAGAGCTCTGAGACCAGGCAAGGTGTAGAGGAATAGTAATGTTGGATGAATGCTGACATCCAAACGTGGCCACGAAGAGCCAGGGATGTCACAGATGGGTCAGATCCCAAGTTCTTTGAGGACATCAGACTGTCATCCCCAACCAGCAGCAGGTCAGACCCCAGATGAGATGGGAGAGGCAACCAGCACCAGATGCACAGAACCGGGACCACAGTGCTTGAGAGCTGCTCCTCTTCCCACCAGGGACACAAGCCAAGCAGCAAACAACATTTTAATGGACCATTGCTGGTGCTGAACCAGCTGTGACACTTGGCAAATTCCTCATTACCAGCCCCAGAGAAACAGCAATCGTTGCAAATCTCACGTGGTTTAAGTTCAGCATCTTTTCTGATTATTGTTTGTGTATAGGAAGATTCCCTGCTGGAGAAAGATCTTTTGCTATTTCTTCATAGTCAAATAGTACTTATAGCATTAAAAAAAAATATTTTAAACCTAGTTTAAAGATAAAAGCTGCAAAAAACAAGCAGCATGAATGCCTCTCCTTATTACCCAAGTCTAACAACATGGTCACGATGTCACCGTTCTGCCTGAACCAAACCTTAACACCTGCAGCTCCCTCATTTCACTGTGTTTACACCATCAGCTGTTGGTAAAACATGACTAACACACATTCTTGCTTAAGAACAAAATGTCTCTTAAAGGGCAGAGCCTGCTCTGGTGGTTGCCAGAGTCCGACCAAGGCTGTGGATGGAGACTGCGGTCTCACCAGTCATTCATTGCTCCTCTCTCCAATGTGGAGCAGAGTCCCCTCACATGCTCACATTACTCCTGTACCCAAACCAGTCTTTTCTCACCCCTCTGTGGCCCTGGGGGTGGGATGGAGATGCACAAGGTCATACCTACTGTTGCTCTAGTCAAACAGGAGCCAAGCAAAAGCCATGGAAATAAGAGCTTTCTTCCTCAAACATGAGGATGTGTGGCAGTGGGGAAGCAACCACTGCCACAGCTCTTACTGCTCCTTACACATTCCCTCTTCCCTGAGTCCACTGCCTTTCTCCATTTGTGGGGCAGAGCACTGTTTGCTAAATCATATAAAAAAACCCAAAGAGACAAGAAAACTTAACAAACCTCTAAACTGTTGTATTATCCATGGTGTGTGTGTTTCATTGCTCAATAACATAGTCTACTCTGCTCGTAGGCAGCACTCTGCCACAGCTCAATAAATAAGTAATAGCAAAACAGATCCCTCATTCAGCTGCCCCATTAATAGAGGGAGATTGCTGTATCTGCACCAGAGCACCTCCTCAAGGGCCCCTGCCTGTCAGAGAAGTTTGGAAAGACACCACATAGATAAAAATTTTCCTGGCTCGAAATAGTGAGTAAAACAAGTTATTCTGCTCAGATCACAAGCAGTCACTTTGCCCTCTTTGACCACAACAACTTTACAATGGTCCGCTGGATCCCTCGCAAAACACAAGGAAGTGTTCCAGTCATGTCAAGGCAGAAAGCTATCAGTCTGGGGGAGGATCATTAGGGGAAAAAAAAAAACAAACCAACCAACCAAAAAAAAAAAAACCCAAAACCCACACAGAAGGAAAACGAGGCAATACACATCTGTTTGCATCCAACTTGCAGATGCTTCAGCTGTTGCTTCTATAACTATGTGCAGATGAAATGAACAGGTAGTGGTGGCCAAGACAACTCTTCATCTCACTTCTGTCCCCCATCCCTAGAAAGTTTATAGGGAAATCACAGGTTGCATGACTTGTCCCACAGAGAGAGAAAAGGGACCACACAAACCACTGACTTGTGGGAAATGGCACATGGGATACACAGAGCCCTGAGCAAGAGGAGGAAAGGAAATGTTGTTCAGAAGTCCCCATAATCCTTGTGGTAAGCTAAGGATGCAGGGAGCTTCCAAAACACAGGATGAAAGGGGGCATCTTTATGGGGAAAATAGAGGCATAGGTAACTGCTGTATATGGAACGCACTTAGTCTACAGAGGCAAAATGTGCAACTCTCCAGTATGTAAACATAAAGATGGAGTAGGTATCAGTATGATTCACACCCTTCCTCTCACTGTTCGCATTGATGCAATGTGACACGTCAGATAGCAAGCTTTCAACATGCAGCTGCCAAGCAGAGGGAGCATTTGCAAGCACAGACCTCAGGAAATACCCAGTTGCCTGAAGCAAAGGATGCAGGACATCCAGCACAAAGTCTCCTACCCTCAGTACTGCTCAGCGATATTCTACCTTAGATTGAACATCTCTCTCATGGTCTAGTTCAGGTTTCCTAAATATATACTAGCATAAAACCACCTGAGTAATTCTTGTTTTGAACAGCCCCTGGATGACACCAAGACAGCAACAGACCACACTGAGCCTGCTTCCAGACATACACCCTGGGCTCAGGTCCTTTCTCCTTGCAAAAAGGGTAGGGAGGCTGGCGATATTACTCAGAGTAAGATCTGCTCAGGGGTGATGAAAACACATAAACTGGGCACATACAGGGGAGGGACACTCACACCACCCCACCACCCCCCCCCAAAAAAAAAAATCAACAACAAACCAACCCCCATACAAAGATCATTTTTACTTTGCTTTTAACGGGAGTGAGTTTAGCAGCTGATCTCAAGGATGTTACTTCCTATGCGTCTGCAGTGTGTACCTCTATCACAGGTAGCCCCAGAGCCTCTAGTCCAGGATCTTCATTTGATAAATGAGTAGTGAGACATTAGAGGGGCAGAACAGAGAGATAAGGCACTGATGGAAAACACCTGCCCTATTTCTACAACTAGAATAGACCAAGGCCATCCTCAGAACCATGAGGTATTTCTCACACTTTCATACAACTGAGAAGAACATGTGTCAGAGAGAAAAACAGCCATGTGTTTTGTTAAATCCCACAGGTGCTAAATGTTTTACAGCTTAACAGACCAAGGCACTCAGTACCTTACAAATATATACATGCTTCTGCAGTTGGAAGTAGTTAAGATCAAAATCTATGATTACAACACCAAACATACAGCTTTGTCCTAAATTTATTCACTACTGCTTACAGCATCTACCTTGAGACAAGCAGGGCTGCAGAATCAAAACTAGACAGAAATATACAAGAGACTATCTGATCCAGCCCAAGCCTAATGTGATTTTTTTCCTAAATGTCAGCCCTTCAAAGCCTTCAAGATGCCTGCACATCTAACAGGTGATCTCAGATCCTGAGCAGGACATGAGCAATAAACTTCTTCAAAGACATTCTACTGATAAGTTGTAAAACACTCACTAAAGGGGAGACATAAACAGCATCGGTTCTTGATCATCCTAACGGCTTTCAACAGTCTGGACAAGAGAGAATGGCTTGCCTTGGTTTCTAGCTTGGTGTTGAGCTTTGAGACAGGAGTACGAAATCTGCCCATTGCCAGTTGTGCTGCTGGAACAACCCCAACAATCACTAGGCCTATTCATAATGAGGATAATCAAAGGAAACTCAGCAGGTGTTTAACATCTAGCTTAAACTGCCCGTTGGATTTTGGACTTAAGTGGGTTATTAATTGAAAAAAGTTTCAAAGCATTCAACTTAAAAATCCTTTATCTTGTCAGATCGAGATTTCCAGAACATTTCATGTTCTGTATCAGTACCTTTCCTGAGCAGGCAAACTGAAAGAAAAGGGGGTGGAAAAGCAAGCTTAAAACAAACAGAACCTGAAAGTCTTGTAGGTTAGTGCCCTAAGACAGAAAAGAACACAATACGTTGGCCAGCCCTTTAACTGGCTGTCTTTAACACAAGTCTGCTGGGACATCCTGCAGCAAAACACAGCAGAGACCTCCACTTTGCTTTAAACTAACAGACATTTCAGGAATTTTTATCACCTCATTTCAGCAGCAACTCACACAAATGGTCTTCAGCATTCAATTTGTTCCCATTTCAGATTTAGAAAAATATATTCCCAGCACCATCACAGAGGAAGCAAGAGGTAGGTGCTCTCTGACTTCTGCCTGATTTTAGAGTGGCTGGATGCACCGGTCCCCTAATGTATCTTCAAGCCAAGAATTTTAAAGTTGCCTATTATGTCAGTATGAGACAGGAGCGTTTTGTTTTATCATTCCATAAAAACAAACCGTTACACAGGAACGTTTTATCATTCCATAAAAACAAACCCACCATTTCCGATCAGATCAAGGCATCTTCCATTTCAGAGATGACTTGTCCATTTTAACAAAGGGATCCATTAGGTTGCTGTCCCCAAGCTCACCTGACCACACGCTGGGGTGAATGTGGAGGGGGAGGTAGTGAACACTATTTCTTTGTGCCATTATACAAGTGTCTGGTAACAACAATGGCTAAAAAGGCTGAGAATTTAAATGACTTAGCATCTAAGTGAATTCACTGGAAATACTTTCAATTTTTTTTTCCTAATAGATAGCCTGAAGATATGCAGAGACTGGAAAGTGCATTCGAGATGCTGAATCTGATGTTGCTGTCTATTTACATCAGCACAATTTCCAAATCAAATACTGAAGTAAATGGTCTTCCCCAGGGAGCAGATGTTTGAAAGCAGTGATGGGGACCAAGTTAAGAACATAGATACAACGGAAATATCTTCATTATGATGAAGCTCCAGCCACCTCTAGCAGAGATGTGTTGTGATTCACTTGAGATGACTACCAGAGAAAAGGATGAAAAATTAATTCCCTTTTCTCCAACAGTGGATTGGTGGAATTTAGGAGAGTCTTTCCCAAGGAGAAGCTGCCTTGCACAGCAAGTCAGCATCTGGTATTCTAAAAGCAGCAGTAATGTTCTCCAAGCTAGTTGCATACAGAAGACCACCTCTGCAGCGATTCTGCACAAAAAGAATATTTCTCTTGTACTTGGTTCCAAATTAGGTTTACAAGTACTCCCCTACTTCCTAACAGTGAGCAAAACAGTATGTGTGAATGACTTGAGGAAGCAAGAAAACACAGCAGGTTCACTGGATGATGAAACATGTGAGGATTTTTCCATTTGCTTCTTACAAGTTCACTGTCTTCACATCTAAAAATACATTATTATACTATTTACATTTCAGCAACATCTTGGATCGAGGCAGGATGAAGGCATCATTTTGCCAGGCTCTGTACATAGTTACGGGTAGACAACCCCCGTTCCTTTGGATCCAGCTCCATAGCTGAAGCTGCATTACAGGACAACGCTGCCCCAAAACAACCCGACCCTTCCCAGAGCGTGCACGGGCACTCCTAAGCTATGCGATGGTTTACTGCCACCACATGTAAAGCGATGCTTTGGGTTACGCTGTGCCAACAGCTTCATGTTGTTACCTTGCAAGGGTAAGTAAGAGACCACGGCAGCCTAGCAACTTAACTGAAACAGAAGATAGGTTCAGAAGTGAATTAATAATTGTGGTTTTAGGAACCGTTTTCCTTTCCCCACTTGCAATCTAGATTTTAGCAAGATCAGAAACCATGACTCAGAAGAGCTGGGTTCTATTTCCAGTGCTGGCAATAGTTGTCTGACCTTGAGTGTCTGTCTGTTTCTAGTTTCTAAATTTATAATAGAGATGATAAATTTCCTCCACTTTGGACAGATTTGGAGATCTTCAAATGACAAGTGCTATATAAAAGAGTGCAAGTTTCTGCCAGCGTACTACTTACTAGATGGTCTCTTAGCAAAGCAGCAGGCAAAGTAAGCAATGCCTAAGCAAGTCATACGCCCTCTTCAACCAAGGACAATGGAAAACTTATCTATTTGATGAAGTCAGAGCGCCCTGGGCAAGAAGGAGGGGACTATTCCAGCATTTTTTACCCCGAAGTTTTGACAGGTGGGGATCCATCAGTAAATATTTTGTTGAGAGGTATTGATTGCTACGGTGTTAACACTGATGCTCTGGCTCAGCGCAGCCCTTGTATTTTCTCCACTGTCATTCTGAAATTAAGGCAGTGACCAGTTTGCCAGTAGGTTGTCTCTGCAACCAAGTCTTCACCATTTTTCAACAACCTGATTTAACTGCTGTATCTGCTGCAGAACCAAGTCTGTGCCTGTGCCATAAATGAAAGGGGGCTGTAAACTGAAACTGGACACAAGGCTTTAAATCACATGTAAATTCTCACCAAGGTTATAAAAAGGCCACTTGAATATGAAACAAAGATAGTGAACAAATCCTGGAATACGCTTTTAAAGAAAGAGGAATCCAGGCCAAATGGAAACACACTAAGTATAATTTATAATGAGCAATGTGTAAAAAGCTATCCAAATCATGGAACTCAAAATGAGAATAAACAGTGATCTTCCAATAGGGACAAGTACAGATAAGCTAAGTATCTGCTAAAAGGCTGAACTCTGAGTAACCCCTGCTGAATCTGTTGGTAACACCCAAAGCCACTATTAGCGGTCAAAAAGGACTGTAGCAAAAAAGTGCATTCTTCAGTATGGCTAACCTGGAATTCAGTACCTGTCATCATGTACAACAGAAAATGATTGTTGTGGGCCAGTTAATTACGTAAAACACACACATATCATCCACTTCTGCCTACGATGAGCGTGGCCGATGCTGCAGGATAACTAATTTGCCCGATAAGATGGAACAATGCCTGCAGCCACTGAACTCCTGCAATAAAGTACAGTCAAATGAACAAAAAAACCTGAGCCTCCCTCTGCACACACATTGTGGATTCATCCCCATCTTGATCTGCACAGGCATCAGCGAGGTCAGCACGATCACTCTGAAATGTACCGGGTGTAAATACCTGGCAGAGCACTGCCCACAACAGAAAACAGAGAATGCCCCTTTAAAGTGTTTTTTGTACACTTAAAGGTGTTTTTACAGTTTTTAAGGTTCTTTGACAGACCACTTCACCACTAAATGGTGGAAATAAGTATCACAGGCAGACCAAAGCTGTTCACATACCTGAAGAAAGAGCACAGGGGGGTTCTCAGAGCACTGTTAATCAGCAGTGGAGAGAGCAGCCTGGGTGGCTGGAGAAATGCAGCCCTCAGGTGGAGTTGGGAGCCCCCAGGTAGGAGGTAAATTTTTCGACACCACATTTATTTTCTGAGCGATGACTGCCTTTCAGTACCTGTTTGGTTTCAGAGGACACAGGTCCTGGGTCCTTAGCCTAGGACAGGTTTACTTCTTAGCTAGGTAGACTCTTGAAATACAGTCATAAAGTGACAACCTTAATACAGAAACCTTTCCCCTGGCCCAGTCATCTTCAGAACTCTGGAAAGAGTAACCATCATCCAGCACTTTATACCTTCCCTGAGGCAAGTCAAATATTCACCAAGTGTTGACGAGAACATCTGACAGGCAAGCAGTCATCATCCCCACCACAGGAACAAGGAAATGTGCAGACACACGGGAAATACGACCACGTGTCATGCTGGCATCAATCCCCTGTCACCAAACAGTCAGCATTGCAGAGAATGAACCATCCAGGGCAACAGAGCTCTTGCTATGGTCTGCAACTCCCCTTTGCTCTTCCCTGAGCCTTCTAGCAGAAAACACAAGGTGAACTCTAGACAGTCAAAGACACATGAGGTCACACAACTGCCCATTGCAATCACTAAGCATAGCAGCAGAATTTGGCCAGCTCCACAAGTATCTCAAGTGTCTCTTGCCAGGTACTTGAGTTTCCAGCAGAGATGCTGCAGTTTCTTCCAAAAATGTTGCCTTCTTAAACAAACTGGACAGATTGTTGTGGAGATGCTAAAAGAATGTCAATCTGCTAAATGTCAGAAATATTTTGACTAAACTAGGAAGAAAAATAGTCAGGAATTGCAGCTATATAATTAGTAACTAATCTTTAATTCTATATGTTTGGAAAATGAGGCTGATTTAGAATCAATTGATGAAGTAGAGCAGCCAAGAAGACAGATTCAGATCATCTTTACAGCAGTGGAAACGCAGAGCAGCTCCACTGAAGCCAAAAAGTATAATATCAGTGCAATGCCTTACAGCTTGTTAAAAGCTAATCTGATGCAAACACTGCCTTAATATTTTTCTTAATCATCTTTTTACCTATTAATGAAACACAAAGCAGCCCAGGAAGACTGAAGATCTTCAAAGGCCAGGGCTAAGCCAGGAACAGGTCCTAGGGTGACCAAAATTCAAGTCAACTGCTTGTTTCAACATGTGAAATCTCAGACCCCAGACTCCTTTCCTTCATGTAGTCTCCTTTTCTAAACAGTAGTTTTACTGAGGAATGATACCGAGTACAGAAAAATACCTTCAGATTAGAGGGTAGTTTGTTCCTGCTTCAATGACTGAACCATGGAGCTGGACTTCCAGAAAGCTGGTAGGAAACTCTTTGGAAATGCATTAAGTTTAACTCACAAAAGAGCAAGAAAATTACAATCTGTATCTGAAAGTTGTTTTGTGAACCAACACGTTACATTTTACACATTATTCATATATAATCTGTAGAATACAGTCAGTAGGTGACTGACACCAAGATGTTGAATGTGCTTCCAGTGTCCCAGCTGCTTTATCTATTGAATCTTGAGTCACGAGGACTAAGTGAGGGTGATGCATGCCACCACAGAAGAGCTGCTGTGTTTAATTGGACTAAAATACTATCTTCTCCCCCTTGAAGTTGTTACTACCAGCAACCTTAGACCCTGCCATCACCATCTCTTATGAAGGAAGCCAGGATGGAAATTTTTGCCTCCTTTCTCATGTCAGGAAGATTCTTTTTACAACAGATGAACAAGAATGGTGAAGGAATTAAAAATAAACCAGAAAACATAGAAGTAAAGTTAATACCCGTCACTGTGGACACACAGAAAAAAATGTATTACAGAAACATACCATATACAGTCTCAGACCCTTTCATAATCTCCTCTTGATGACTTTAACATGGTAGTCTTGGATGAGTCAGCAGCAGATCTAGCCAAGTAAAAACCTCAGGATTGCAACCTCCAAAATTAACTCCACCAAAATCTAGAGAACTTAACAGCTTTGATGTGCTCCCACAATGCATTTTGTGTCATTCCAAAGATGAATTTTGGCTCACCAAGATTCTTTGGCTAGTTAAAGCAAGGACAAAAATAGCGGTATCTACCAAACTGAAAGAAAAACAATAATCTCAAAGCCATTTGTTGTTACAGAAATTTCAGCATTATGTTACAAATATGAAGGTGGCATATGGCATTCATACAGGGTCTTCATCACTCCTTGTAGCACAGAATAAGAGGAAGGAATGTTCAAGATGCAAATTTTAGTGGCAGAGAATGGTGTGAGGAGATGTGGGAGGGAAGAGGGTACTGAAGGACACTGAAGGAGGGAAGCAATGGGATGGAGCTTGGATTTTGACTTCTGATGAGGATGTTTTATTAAGCATGAAATAATGGACAAAACCACTTTCTAAAGGGTCACTACTGGTTTGTACAAGGAATATCAACTAAGGCAAGTGGGAGAAATGTCCCAGTTTCCAAGTCCTTGTTTCAAACTGTGTACAGAGTTAGGGTCCCTTCCATGTTCCAGGACAAAATATTTTGGTCCAAGGACACCTAGAAAGTCTAGAACATAGCAGGGAAACAATGGCAGGTGTCAGACCACCATCCCACCTCCTGACCACTACTCTTCACACTATTCACAAGCTAACCACATGGAAAAACCTTCCTCTGCAGCCTCACAGGCCAGATGAGTGGATTTCCCTGGAGAAAGGCAGAGAGCTGCAAATATTCCTTTAGCCAGCTCAGATCACACCATTGAGCTTTTCCTGTGGTATCTCATTCATCCCTCATCTCACAATGCTGCACCTTTTTATTTTTGCTCAATATTTTACTACCCTCTTACATACATTACTGCTGGGAAAGGTACTCTAATACCCACAGACTCCAAGGACCTAAAAAAATCACACCGGACTGCTTAGCTGTACTCAGGAAAGGTCTCGCTGTACCACGATGCTGGCTGTTACCCAGGGCTCTTCCCGCACACCTGGCAGCTCGGCTGTTTCTACAGTGGCTTTTCAGCAGCAGCACAGGGAGTTTCCTCAGTGCAAAGCAGCTCACGAAGCCAGTGACAGAAGCTGAGGCCACCTGGCCCAGAGCTGCACCTAATGTCACAAAGGGGATTTTACCCAGGCTGTCCTTAAGAGGATTAAGGAATCATCTACTTGCAGAAAACAACAGTCACATCTGCTGCTTCAGTGCAAGTCGCTCTTATCTGCTCTCACAAAGCTCCTTCCTGCTTGGTCCCAACTTCTTCTCATATTATGGGATCCTGCCACACAACACAGATGCTTGAAAAGAACAAGGGGTTGGATGCAGGTGGAGGGTGAGCACCAGGTCAGGTGTATTCCGAGCACTCAGCAATTAGCTTCACGCATCACTCAATACTTGAAGCAGCACCACTCGGTGCAAATAAACAAATAGACTTGGTTTTCAGAGGCTGGATATTCACAACGGGCTGGATATCACTGACCAGTCAAACTCCTGAGGCTTCAGAGAGGATTTTAGGGCACTGAGGTGTGTTCAAACTTTGTGAAAATTTGACCAATTATTTAGCAGTTTAAATGAGTTAAAGCTCAGCTCTCAAGTGATATTCCCAATACATTTCCTATATCAGAGACAAAAAAATCCCCATCTTCATTGTGTCAAACATACGGAGGTATAAAATAGTACAAAACTAGTAGATCTAAAAGGCAGAGGAAAGGAAAGCAAATTCACTAAGGCAAAACCGAAAACCTGCCTACTTTTCTTAGCTTCATGAAGACTAGGATACATGCAGACCAGACACCTTGACTTTTCCCCCTTTCCATTGGCAATATGTAAGATCAGCAAGGTGTCTGTAAATTGCTTGTATGGATTTTACAAATAAGGGCTTTTTCACTTTTTAGATTTTATACCTAGAGTTGCAATTTAGATTTCAGCTATGGCTTCATTAAAGAAATCCAGGATTGCCCTTTCGACCCCTAAGAAAATAAATTCTAATCCTATAATATAATAAATTTCCACAGGGTTGAGCAACCTTTCACCCCCTAGGTGGTCCCACCAGGTCAGGATTAAACCACCATACTCTTGCTTGTCCTACTGGTGTCCCTGCAGTATACCTGTTGCATGGATTAACGATGGACTTTCTCTATTGGGACTCAAGCCTGTGATCATCAGTAGGACCAGCCTGGATGTACAGTGCATGGGGGATTGATGCAAGGAAGCAGGGACAGAGCAAGCTGCAGAATGTATAGGGCACAAGGCATGGTGAGGAGCTGGACCTGGTAGATGTTGTCTGACTTGTTACAAAAACCTCCAGTGAAAGAGGTTTCTCCTGCACTAACCAGTCCTAGTGCTTATCTACCCTTGCTTCCAGAACCTTTTCCTGAAATACTTGACTGAAATATTCCACTGAAGTTGGTTACCCCTTCCCTGTTGCTGAAGGATAGGCAATTGCTCTGCACTTTCACATGGCCTTCTCCAAGTAATACTTCACCCTCCCTTCACCCCCTCAAAGGAAATGAATCCACCTTTTTCTACAGTTTTCTCATTGGAAATAGATCCCTCTGTCTCATTGTTCTTGCTCATCTCCTCTGGGGTCTAATCTTTCCCAAAGCATGGTGGCCAAAACCAGACATGTTACCCCAGCTCAGCCCCCATCACTGAGGGGAATGACTGCCCCATCCCATATCTGGGACTTTTGCCAATTCCCCCAAGAATAAAATTTCATTCTTCTGCAGCAGAACTGCACCGCTTCTCATGAAGTTGCAGATCCCCTCACAGATCCCTGTTGCACACACACTTATCTGCACCCACAAATTGTCTCTATCAAGTCACATCTGCCAATTCCAGATTACTTCTCAAACTTTATCAAGATCATTTTGAGTTTCTAGCAAGTAAAACGCTTCCAGGTCTGGTCTGCAGTGTAACAGATACTGCACATGCCTTTCTGTAGATTTCACCCAGATGGAACAAGTCCCTTCAAACAACCGTATGAACTTAAGCCTGCATCAGACATTAAGCCACTGAGAAAGCCCACCCAGCTGGACATTTTTCAGATAATCTTCTTTCCAAATATAGCCACTGCTACAGTTGTTAATACTCGGGTTTTAATGGCACGTAAAAAAAAAAAAAAACCAGCTTCCAAAAAAATCATCTCATTGAAATCTCCAGCAGTCATACATCACATCTTTGCTTCAGAGCTTAGCTGTTCAGGGCAAGATCAATATCATAGGCAGAGGGGTGCTGCAGGAACTTGATCAATTGAGAGATTTTTCTCAGGCCAATTCATTGCTTTTAAAATGATTTATTGCACCTCAAATAAAAACAAATATTCCTTTAACGTCACACTTGACACCATTTCTAAAGGCTGCTCTTAGCTGCTTTCCTAGATAACCACTAATGAAAAAGCAGCAGTCTCTTGGACTGGAAGGAGTCCAGGATCTCAGCAAAGTTTCATAAAGGAATTAGGAATAGCAGTGGTAGGTTAAGTCATTGATCCAGTTAAAGGATTGAAGACATGGGCACATAACTAGTTACTTAACTAATTAACCCCCAGCAAGTGAGCCACACTAATTGATGGTGTCCAAGCTCTCAGCCTGCTGAAACGTGCAGTAACATGCTACCGCTTCACTCATCACAGAGGTGAATCTATTCCTGTGGGAAGGTTTGTTGGCAATATTCGTTTCAGAAGCATCACCGCATCAAGAGCCTGCCCTGAGTGGCACCTTAATTATCACACAGAGGATAATCAATACAGAAAGATCGTGACAAGTAGGTTACTTCACCAAATAACTCAAATTTTTTAAGACTTTCCAGGAGAAGAGGCAAAACAAAGGAGCTTACTGGCTATTCCTTCTCACCAGCTCTTTCAGAGCTACTCTGATGCTGCCCGACACAGCATTGCGGTTTTTGCACTCCTGGTGCAGTGGCAAGGAAAGCACAAGCCAAGCGCTTGGCTCCTCAAATCCGCAGTGAGGATCTCGGGTGCTGTCAGCTTGGGAAGTCATCTGGGGAGAAGACAGCAAATACTGTTGCAGAGAGGTTCCAGTAAGGTCAGTGGGGAGGGTCCCACTGGCAGCGGGTGCCTGGCTGGCAGCTGCTTTAGGAACACAGAGCCGTAGCAGCGCCTGACCCAGCAATGCCATCAGCCACGAGCTCCTGTCCACGTCTCATATAACCCAAGGGTTTAATTGAAGCTAAGCTCACCTTCCGAGATCTCCAGTAAGGAGAGAAATGCCACATCAGATCTCATCGTCACCCAGAAGGAAAAGTTAAGGAATAAAAATAGTAGCAGCCAGGTGCTCCAGTTCCTCAATGTGATTGCATTTGGCATGTGAAATATAGTTAAGTTCAAAACAGTAATTACAGACTAATGCATATGAGAAAGAGACCCAACTCATGAAAATGAAGGCAATTACAAGCAAAATTAGCAGTCAATGAGAATTAATGGAAAAATATGACTGATGATGGAGATATTTCACCAGATGTCAGAAAAGTGACAATTAAAGTAAAAAGTCTGCTCAGAAAAAGAGACTTGTTTCATAAAATAATCAGCTAAAATCCAAAGTAATATGAAAAAGTGTGTGAAAGGAATTTGATATAATTATTTAATATATAATTTAATAATCAGGAATTGTTTTAAAAGCTGATGGAGAATAATACACATTCCAGCAGTCAAGTCCATTAATAGATGTAAGTGGCTGAGCTGGCAGGAAGAAACCACTAACAGCAAGGATATTCACGAAGCTTTCCAGTAATTACACTCTATGGAACAAATGCCTCTGTTTGGGAGGAAGTTATCCAAGGTATCCATATGATCACTTGATGGACAGGTGCCTATCCAGTCACATCCCCGAAGAGGGCCACAGAGCATTAAGTGAAATGAGAGAATGCATTAAGAATTAATTAAGAAATGTAATCACCAGGATGAATTAATAAATAAGCAAGAGGCACTGGGAAGGCTGGCAGAAGACAGCAGAGGGAGAGCAGACTCCAAGGATATAGATTTGGTGCATCCTGAAGATAACACAACCTAATAAATAAATTCCATGGCGAAGGGAAACCTGCCCATTCACAGAATATTAAGCACTAAAGAAAATTAAATTTGACATAGGTATGAAAGAGGTCAGCATGGAAAACTGAGTCACTGAAGAGAACTGGGATGATTACATGATGATTTGGATGACCAGGTATGATATATGATGGTGACACCTGAAATACTATATACTCAATACAGCAATTCCCAGTCCAGTTCATGCTTACGAGGGGATGATCTGTAAGAACATTTATTTAATGAGTGGAATTATTTCTGAAGTCAACTGAGGCAGGCTAAATCTACACCATCTAAGTAGTAATCTCCCACCCAAGATAAAGTCCTGTTGGGTCACACATCATATTTCAAATTCCAGAGTCCCAGGATTAAAGACAGATATTTTCCAGCTTGGTGAACGTTTTCGCTTTTCACTGGTCTTTGCTCTTGAAAATTACAAAAACACTTGTTAGAAAACATCATTGCTACAATTTTACTTCACCAGCCATTAAACTGAAGCGCCGTTCTCTGGCTGCACTCTAATTGCCATGCAGAAAACATTTTAGGGTGCAGATTTAAATATTAACAGCCTTTTAAAGTGTATTCAAACAGTAAAATATTTACATGCAAGCAATGATTTTAAAGCGTATTACACAACATTAAAAAGCAAAATTCAGAGCCCTCTTGGAGAGTGGTGCCTGTCACAGGGGAAACACAGCTTTTGCTAGTAAGCAGTGACTTTGCCTTATCTCCTCTTTAAAGTTTAATGTAAAGAGCGCAGTGTCAACCGAAGGTGCCATGTTAACTGAGCAGCACCTACTATTCACAAATCCACTTAACACACCTTTACCTTGAATGCAGACAAAATGAGATACCCAAAAAGCAGCTCTTCTCCACATTATCTTTACATCTGTATGACCACCCTTGTTCCAAAGAGAACTACCCTGGGACAAAACATGAACAGATCACTTCTCTGCCTTAAATGAACGCCTGCTATCCTGAACCCACAATACAACTCGAGATGTCATCTCCAGAGACACATGCACTAGGAAGCTGTTGAGAACACAGACTCCTCTCAGACTGTCAGCATTCTCCACTTGGTCACGACAGAGTTCGGCGTTAAGCACTGACTCTATCTCGGCATCTGCCGTTATCCTGAAGAATAGGCAGCAAATGAGAACAAGCGAGGATGGCTACTTGTATTCTTAATTCTCAGTGAAAATGGCAGCAATTACAGGGTGTTAGCTCAAAAGGATAAAAATACGTACAAGAATGGGAACAAACTGCAGATAGTCAGACCACTGCCTGCTGCAGCCATCAGATAATCATAGAAGCAGGAAACGAGGAGGGAAAAAAGCTCAGAGCAAAGCCATAGCAGTCACTGAAGAGAGAAGTGCTGCAAAATATCTGTATTAGATAAGAATCAACAGAAGTAATTTCTGTATCAGAAAGCCCTTCCTCTATCAGAAGGGCATCCCATTTCTGTAGGGAAGCAAACACACGGGGTGTAAATTAGCAATACATGAAATTTAGAAGAAAGTTTCTTCTCCACTAATTTTTGGTTGGGAAAGATGTCCAATGGAGCTGGACCAGATGTCCAATAATTACACAGACAAAAAGCAAAGCCAGGCAGCACACACCCACATTACCTAAAAATATGTACAACTAATTAGGACACCATCCATTTTCCTTATATTTAGTGGAAGGCAGAAATGAAACATTTTGATCCGATTAAAAAAAAGAAAGTGATGTCATAGAATCATAGAATTCTATGATTCTATGATTAAAAAAAAAAAAAAGTGATGTCAACCTATCAAATCCCTTCTTCCCTGCAAAAAATGAATTTTACAGCTGAGCCCTGTCCTGGCTGAATTCAGCGTCAAGATTTGCACTGATTTGTACAAGACCAGGAGTAGGTCTTCCACACTGGATCTTGAACAGAGAAGCCCAACCAGAGAGCATAGATTGCTCTTTCAATGTAGCATGAAGAATGCAACTTTAGCAAAAGTTCCCCAGTATATCCCCAACACTGGCATGGGCCACATTCCTCAAGGACTTTTGTATCTCTCAAGCAATGCAATTGCTGTTATATTTGGCACTGCTGGGTTTTACACTTACATGGAAACAGTGCTGAACTTGAGTGACCTAGGAGAGGTCATGAAAGCTGGCACAGGTTGGGAAAAAAAGAGAAACCTGCAAGTGTGGTCAACAGGGACTGAAGAAGGAGTACATCCCATAGGAACAGGGATGATTGATGGGTTACAAGGGCAGCTGAACACAGCAAGCAGCAAAACCTGGGGACAGCAGCCAGACAGCGTCCAGCCATCCTTCCCTAGCACTCCACATTTATTTTCTTTAGGGATTCCTCATGCAGTTTTCAAGGCTTTTAACATTCATTAGCCGATCCAGAACTGGCACTGGATTTACTGGGCTTGTATAAAGCTATTGCAGCTGGCCAGGAGCCTGATAACCCCTGCATCAAGACTGTTTGCACATACACCATGTACCCAGCGGAAAGAGGGTATCCCTGCACTGGCAATTCACACTTACACACTGGATGCCCTGTACCAATGGCATAATGCTTTCTGCACATCAATGCAACAGTTACCCAGATGTCCAAAAAAAGTATGTTCTGTCTTCTTTTACCTTTCCTTCCCATGCCTTCAGCCTGGTTGGCTCATGGTTAAACATGAGCATTGAGGAATACCTTAAAACTGCACAACTGTGTATTAGCACCACCACAGAGAGCAGAGTCCATCCTGCGTCTCACCGTGTGCTCCTCTCCTGCCACTCGATGAGCTCATTAGGTAGACATAGAACAGGAGTGCCTACAACTTTTCTTCTGCTTGATGAACTCCAACCAGTTTAAATACAGTTGCAGTGGCTCTGATTATTCTTCTGTTTATACTGTGCTGGCCTGTCCCACCATAGAAATTAAACAATTAATGATAAAACAAATGAAGCCAGTCCTAGCCAAGGAATAAACACCTTCTGGGTACTGGTCAAAACCCCTGTATTTGTGCACCTAAAATACATGTTCCTGACTTAAATGTGTTGTGATTGTGCAGCATTCCCTTTCAGCAGAGGATCCAGAGCTCAGAGCTCCTGACAGCCAGGTCTCCAGTGACCCCCTCGGCTGTCCAACTCAGGAACCTACAACATTTAAGATTTCTGGACAGAGTGAGCAATGCATTTCACTTGGGATCTCAAAAATCTGTGCGCTGTGGTCCACTTTCAATCTTGTTTAGGCAAAACCAAGCCAAAATTACTCCACAGAAATCTGGTATTTTAGGCAGGCTTCTGAGTCAGGTACCCACTCAGCAAGAAAGGGAGACCGCCTGGGAGGGTGCTACTGCCCTGCTGCTTGGCTTAGACAAGGCAGCATCATGCAAGTGATGCGCCAGGTCACAGCAGGAGAGGAAGGGCAGGCAGTATGTAAGCAAGGTGCAGAGCATCTCCCAAGCAATACCTATTTCAGCGAGCAGCAGCAAGAAACATTGCTCCCCGCAGTGGGCAGCACTGCACTGGGCTGATGCTGGGTGCTTCAGGGCCAACCCGCTCCAGCTCTGCTACAACCTCTGCAACCTCCTCATCAGCCCCATCTGCCCCAGTGAGTTGACAAGATCCGTTACGGCAGCATAACATAAAACTCATCCTCTCCAAGTCTTCAGCTGTTGGAGTTTGCATAAAGAAAATGCTGGGATGCACAGCTCCGCGCTGGAGGTGGGATTTGCGTGTCTATGAGGATCTCAAAAGATAGTGATATATCCAAGCACAGTTTTGTGGAGGTGTTTCAAGCATTTCTACAAGTGAGGAAGCACTTGAGAGGGTAAGCAGTGGTGCACAAACACGCATTTTGTGAATGCAAATACCTCCTCTTTGTGTGCAATTCTCTTTCCAGCATGCAGTCATGGAGAGAACAAGGATGGAGAGCACAGCAGGCATGAGGGAGCCTGAAACCCTAAGCCAAGTGGGCAGCATCAACTATTTAGGAGGGTACCTGCTGGACTGCGAGGCAGAAAGTCTGCCTGCAACTTTGACCTGCATGAGATGCTGACATACAGACTGCGTCTTGTGGTAAGAAAGACGAAGCCAAGTACATGGATATCTGAAAAGCCTTTGTTGGGTGGGAAGGAAGTGGTTCTTTTTGTGACTCTGTGCGCTGTTCACCTGGGGGATGCTGCATACCCCTACCTGTGGTGCTGCTGCTGTGCACCACTCCAAAAGCGATGCTACATTTGGGAGGAAAACAGTGAAATATTTTTGCACATATGTGAAGTCTACTGAGGCTCCTAACGAAGGAAGATCTGCGAATCTGTTAAGCACTGATAAAAATGATGAAATGGTTCTTAATAACTTGTTATCTTCTGGAAAAAAATTATGGCCTGTTATTCTACTGAAAAAGGGGAAAAAAGCTTGTATTAGCACTCCAACAGGCAGTGTTACAGATAACACCACTGCACTCAAGAAAAGTCATCCAATTGCAGGCTTTTACAATGAAAACATGCCCTGAAGGATAACAGCAATTGCGCTTGCTAGAATCACTGTCTGTCAGCTAAAAACATCATATGATAAACTAGAAATAAAAGCATTATTCAGGCAAAGCTGAGTTCATTTACTACACTGTTTGTGCAATATAGCTCCCCATTTGCACAGGGCTACTCTAAAAGCGGCTGCCCAGCCGTAGCTCTGCAGTTCACACGACAGCTATGCTACTCCTTCCCACTCACTTAGGGCTGAGTTGCAAAACCTACGGTCATGATGTTTACATGGCTTGGCCCATCAACGTGACGGGGACAGGTTGTTGCACAGATACATGATACCCCATCTAGTGAGCTGTACAAAATCTGACCCTCACTGTTAGATGCTCAGTTCTTGATAACACAGCTTCTGGAATACACAGGAAAGCAATGCCACAATGAACACTCCCCTGTGGATGCAGCTGTATTTTGAAGGACCAGGAGCCTTGAAAGGACTCTGATGGAAGGCTAGGAATTATATTAAAAGCATTTAACCCCTCCCACCACGTGTTGAAGACCCATGCCATAAACTGACCTGACTGGGGAATGCCTAGGCCCTTCACACCCCAGCAACACTGTGTTTACTAGACTAACATCCTCAAAAGGTGTTTAAATCTGTCCAGCTACTAACCCTATTGCCTCTTCATAGGGAGAGCACAACATGGTCAGAAATACTTTTCTATCTCCTGGACCAGAATGGGACACTCACTCCTGGATACCTGGGTCTGCCGGAGCAGGGAACATCCAACATCGCTCCATCAAACACATGACCAGCCTTTTGCAACTGAGACCCTGCACACCAAGGTGGGGGTTATGAACAGTAGCGTGCACAGCCGCATCCTAACGTCAGCAGCTGCAGAAGGCTATCTGATTCAGTTCAGATTCACCTCCTGAGGGCCCCGGGGCTCCTAGAAGATAGCACGTCTCACGGAAGGACAACGCTGGAGAGCTCAGCTCTGCACGTCCACGCGTTGCTAACTCCCTAAGCACTATATATATGGTAGATATCACACTCCGTAACATGCTCCGAAAACGTGTCCTCACTGCAGCGCTGGCTGCGTTCTAGTTGGAATTGCTTTTCTGAAGTCACTTTTACATACCAAAAACATTTTTTGCGTATGATTCAGAAACATGCTATAGTAATAGAGGGGAGACAGGGAGTCTGCCCAGCTCCGTTCAGTTTTATCTCTACCAGCTGTTGTACAAGGCACAAGCAATTCAGGAATCATGGCAAAAACATTTTTCTAAATGGTCCTATGGTCTATTGAGAAGGACGGAAGTTTATTACCATCAATGACTCACTCTCTGCTGAAGCTTTTTCCTGGATGAACTGCGTTCTGCGCTATTATGTTCCAGTAACAATAAATTAATACTAGGCAAGGGAATTCATAGTTTGCCTCACAAAAATGTAACCAAAGCAAGGAAAATATGGAATATGCTATAGAGATTAAGTGAAATATTTCATTCCTCCCCCTCCAATGTGCAAGAATTATAGCCCTTCATAACAAATTTCAGGCTTTCTTTGTCACGAGACACGCACAAAGTATTGAAAAGGAATTGTATTTATACCAAATGTAACTTAAATAAACATTTTTTTCTCTGTCAGTTCCTGTAGTAAGTGCAGAAAATTTGCTTCCCCCACACAGCCGAAAAGTCAGAAGAGATCTTAGGATAGCTGGGATCCTTTCCTAACCCTACTAATCTTCCTTTATGATTCCTGACAAATCATTTCACCTCCCTCTGCCTCTTACCCAACCTGTAAGCTAGGAACAGCACTTTCAGCTCAGCAGAAACCTGTGAAAACAGCCTCTGTTAATGATTTTTAGGGGCACATTTAGCTATAGGGAGGCAGGAAATGCCATCTTAAACCCGTCAGCACCAATTAACCAGATTTCTATGTGGAGAAAGAAGTTGACTGCACCTTTTCGTTAAAACGACAGGTTCATTCTCTGGGTTCCTATGCCATTAGCTGTCTTTGAATACCATGCTACACATTAGGATTTCCACACCATCATGCTATAAGCTTTTTAGTTTTTTTAAACTCTACAGCAATGTGGGGAGCTCTGCAAAGTCTCTCCCAGTTTGTAAAAATAAATCTACTTTAACACCTGGCTCATACTGGAAACTATAGACTTTCATCCTGCACTAACAAGGAACTTCGGTTCACACAAGGGAAAAACAAAAAAGAAAGAAAAGCATTTAAATCAGGAGAAGATACTTTGAGCCTCATGCCCAGCCACATCCAAGCTGAGCATAGCGTAGCTTCCCCGAAAACTAGCTTAATCCTGAACTCTAACAGCATTTTGTCTCTTCCATCTACATTGTTTATCCATCTTATAATCCATTCCTACCAGCATCTTGAGAGTACAACCATGCAGTCATGAGTGTGTGTATGCCCTCCCACTCTTCTTGAAATGGTCTGTATTTCACAGGGTCAGCCCTGGGGGCATCAGTCCTACAGACTCTGACCACCACAGAGAAGAGTATCTCCCACTCAGTCTGTGCAGGGAGAGATATATCTATTTACTGCCATCAAGGTATGACACAGACACAGCCTATTTACAGGAACAATCAAGATTCAATAAAGTAACTTCAAAATATGCCAGATGTCAGGCCCTGTATTTACAGAGAGAGCAAAGCAATGTGAAGGCATCTGTAATGATTGCTCGCTCTGGGAGTGGGATTTTTAAAGGGAAGGGTGGGTCGAAAAGGAGAATAAACTCTTGTGGTTCTAACTGTCAATTAAGAGCAAGTGTTAGTAATGGAAAGATTAAAAAAGAAGCAAATTTACAAAAGCTCATCCCACCCATCTGAGTAAGCAGGCAAAAGTAAAGAGCTTGGCTGCTCCAAAGCACTGTAGGACCATGCAGTCCAAACAGGGCTGGGGAGCTCCTAGAAACACCCCGCTGCCACAAAACCCAGAGCCAGGACAGGTCCCACATTGCTCCATCTTTCAAGCACAGGACATGAGCTAACTGCAGGAATTCTGACAAAGCTCACTGATTTAACAAGTGCTGAACAAGCAGAGTGTCTCAGATGAGCTCTGTCTCCCCCATCCCACTGTAATTCATTCAAGAAGACCTCTCAGAGTGGCAATGTGGCTGAACCCCTGGACAGGCAGCATTCACAATAAATGCTTCGAGATTCCCGTTAGTTCAAGAGCCAAGGAGCAGGTTCTTCTGTGTCTTCTCCTGTTTCCGACATGTGAACTTGGACTCCTTCTGCTGTAGCAGGCATAATTCAAATATGCACTTAAATGCTTTGTTAAATAGGGATGGATTGCTGAACTTGACCCAGAGTTTATACAGCACCTTGAGCAGGAATACAAGTTATTATAGTGACTCCTCAAAAAAAAAAAAAAGCTTTGTGAAAAGGAAACATTTTTTTATGGCAATGAAGGTTTCCATTGTCTTAGAATCATCATTAGGACATGAAAATGGTCTGTGAAACAGTTCAGATGGCATGGAAATAATTTAGACAGTGCTTAAAACTCCATTTATGGAAATTTTGTTCGAAGACTATGAAATGATAAATATCTACCTATAGAAGCAAATTTACCTTCCAAATTTATGAACAAAGTTAATAAAGAGAGTTGCCTTAAAACCAAGTTTATTGATACTGCAAAAGCTCTTGGGAGAACACAGAATTTGTCTGGGATCTGAACTTGTTATCAGTGCTTTACCGAATAAATAAAAAAACCAGGCTCTTTCAGTGATGAATGCATAACCAAGCATCATCATATTCTAAGTGTGCTTAGCATCTGCCACACAATATTAGCATGCAATGCAATTCCAACAAAGAGAACAAATGAAGGTATTTTAGCAGTGGAACACAGAAGAATGTGAACACTATCACCAGCAGCGGCTGAGCAAAAGAAGACTCCAGTGAAGAGGAAAAGATAGCATTAGGAGAGAGCGTAAATAATTAGTTCAGCATAAGGGACAATAATTTAACTTAAAAGCCATATGTAAAAATGAAATGCACATTTCATTTTTTTCTGCTTTTGTGAAAGGTAAATAGTAACCAGATATCAAACAAACACAGCATGCCAGAGTTCAGGCAGAGCCCAGCTCACCCAGCACACCTGCAGCAGGAGCTTGGAGAACTCATTCCCCCTTTTGCCAAGGATGTAGTGACGTCCTATCATGCACAGAAAGTTATACATTTGAAAAGCTTATAAGTTCATACCATTAACATTTTACTGAAAATTTGATGCTGGCAGAGGAAAAAGACAGCACATTCAGGACAACATAACGTGCAAAGGACAATTCCGTGCTCCTTTCTGCAAGAACAAAATGCCTGTGACTAGCAGGGTGAAGATGGCTATGGAGAGGAGGATGAGGGCAGCAATAGGGGGGTGCTGGGCAGGTCCACAGCCATGACATGAGGATCCCCCAAATGTGGCACTCTCCCACAAGTACCTCTCTGACAAGGGACAGCAGCTCTTCCTGGAAGAGCTTGTAGAATGGCTTTATGGCCTATAGAAGGAAAGCAGAAAAACACAGCTATTGGAGTTATATGAGAAAATCTGGCTGCACACAGATTTTACTTTCTGGGCCCCATTCACATCATAACCTGCTCCTACAAACTGGGTGCAACCAGCAGGCAGAGGGCAGGACAGAATCCAGCCTGTCGTGCCCCTTCAGTGACATCCATCACCACTGAGATTCCCCCAGCACAGCCCTGTGGAGCATCACAAGACCAGCCCGACCCCCCAAGCCCCGCCGGGGTGGGAGTCCCAGGGCTGCCACATTACAACAGTGACTGTTATTCCAAATAAGGGAACTTGTTGCAAACTCCCCTCAAGCTGCCTAGTTCTGGCTGGTTTATATTAGGGAGACAAGACTAAACAGACCTTCATATTTTCAGAATTAACCACTAAAAATGAAAAATTGGTTGTTTGCTTCCAGAGTGCAGATGGAGGAGAGTCCTGCAGCCAGCAGCCTCTTTTGGAAACCATACCACAATGAACCCATCACCAGGTTATCTCCTTTTTCTTAAGCGTCTTTGGGAAAGATTCAGTGAGGAGTAAACATATGCAAACCCAGAGTCACACTTCGGTGCAACCACACCATCTCTCTCCGGTTTCTCTGGGTGTGGACCAGGCTTAACATGTGCCTCCATGAGTTTTTCCATTGTATTTCCCCTTTATTTTCACCAGTGTGGAAGTCAGATTTAAGGGGTTTTATGCCTATCTATTAAATGTCAGATATAGGGAAGTTGCACCTGTTTGTAGCAAACTTATACCACATATTTTTAACTGCTGTCATGACTGTAAATAATAGAATGAACTTCATTTCCTCCTTGTTGTTTAAACTCTTTCAGTTGTCTTTCTGACTATCAGGATTCCTATTTATTACAGCAAGGCTTGAATTAGGCATTTTTAGGCTTCACTTCACAAAGAGATGCCCCCTCACTCTATCTGTCCTCTAAGCCACGTGGAAGATGTGTGACCACTTTGTGCAGTGCTGAGCTCAGCCTCTCAGCAGAGCTTATTTACTCAGGTTCAGCCTAGGCAAACTGAATTTGCCTCTGCCTGACACATGGACATATGCTCACATGCCATCTGGCAGTATCCAAGTATCACCTGGTTAACCCTTGCTTTGCTTCTCCCATCTCTGCACAGCCACAGGCTGTTTACTCAAACCTCATAAACAAGATAAGCCTCAACACAGCAAGGAAATACAGAAAAAGCCAAATACTGACTGGGATGTGACATTTATTCAGCAACAAAATTTCAATGCAGTGCTTGTGGTTAGACATAGAGGGAGAAAGACAGAAGAGAAACCAGGGAAATTCCTATGGGTCAATAAGGACACAAATCCCATCATTCACCAACACTTAGAGGAAACCCATCCCCAGCTCCTCTTGCATAAATCAAAACTAAGTCTCATCAATCCCATGAATACATTACCTCCCATAATTAAGTTACTGAGAAACTTAATTATTCATCCCAAAACCCAGTGCAGTGGGCTGCTAGCTTTCCACCCCACATGGGAAATGCTGGAGCTGCAGCAGGCAGAAGACTGTTGTAGCCAGAAAAGCAAGGAGGCACCCCAGCTAAGGGCAGATTCCACCGTTACTGCTGTGCAGGGAGCACGACCACTAGCCTGTGTTACTGCCAGCTCCCTGGAGATCCAGGCAGAAGTCACCACATCAGTAGAAAACAATTAAAAATACTCTGGAGGAGCACTGAGCAGCAGCACCCGCCTGCAGGCAGGAGAGGCAGCAAGAGACCTCAGAAAGCACCAAACTCCTTATCAGCCTCCTTCCACATCCCCAAGCCCAGTAATGTTTTTCAAAGCGCACACCAGGACACCCCATTTCTGGTTGTGTTTATTTGAACTGCACATGTAAATACCTCATTAGAGAAACAAATGGCCTTTTTGATCATAACTCGCCGCTTCCACCATCCCAAGGTGTGGTACGGGCACACAGCGATGCGGATGACACAGGCACAGCTGCGAGCACAGCTACTCACCCAGCTGCGAGCAGGCCTCTGCACTGCCCAATTAAAAGCAGAAATGCAGATGGGAAAGTTGCCTTTCCCCTCCTCAGCCACACAGCCACCTAGCACAGAAGGGGTCCGACTGATGCAGTAGCATGGATGCAAAAGGAGAAACCCATTTTTAACTCAACTGAGCTCTTCCCAGGAGACTGCCCACACAGCTCTGGCTGTGTCTGTCCACAGGTTCCCACAAATTCTTCCCCTTGGTAGTCAGAACTTCTAATCCAGTCAGAAACTGAGAAAACTATTGAAAAACATCAATTTGCTCTTCTTAATACTTAGCTTCAAGAGAGACAACCAACAAGAAAACACAGGTTTGACAGGAGACAACAGCATATGCACGAGCACAAGGCAGGGGCTGGGATTATCCACCTGTCTCTGCCAGGAGCCCTCTTTCTCCCCTGAATTATGTATGGATTAGGCAGGATCTAATCTACATGGAGAAAGTTGTGTAGATTGGTGCTCGATTTTACCAAAATTAAATTTTAAAGATCAGATGCTGCTCTTCGCTGCAAGTCCAGAGCAGCGCTGCTGAGGGATGGTACTTCCAGTTTCCAGCTGTATCTCTCACAGCAGAATCTGGTTCATTAAGTATTGGGACCTCAAATCCAAAACGAGGTTACATGAAAAACATGGTGCGGCGGGTTTTTTTGCTGCTGCATGATCACCACGAACTGTATCAATAGTTAATTCAAGTAACACTACGCTGACTCAGCCCTCTCAAGTTCTGGGCTATCTGAACTCCAGCAAAACTCGATTACAATACAGGTGTATGGTCTCAAACTCTAGGGTGAATGTCAGGCTAATTTCAGACAACTCTTGGCTTAGGTTGATGAGTACCAATTGAATTTTGTGTTTGTCAGCTGAGATGGTAAAAGTGCAATACCTCTAAGAGATGCTGACTGCTCCTACGAGTAGTTTTAGAGTAGCCCTCAGCAAGCACACACAGG
>NW_010271390.1:39365-65991 GCF_000690775.1 Eurypyga helias
AAAACTCCATCTCCTTCACTTGACAAGCACCACCAGTTCTCATTCATCCAGCTAAACCAGAGAAATTCACGTAGGTCTCTGGAGCTCTTACAGAGCCTTGTAATAGAGTTGCAGCTTCAGGAACAGGTTAAGAGAAGGCTAAATACTCTCACGCCGCGGCTGAGCCGGACATCCTTCGACTTTTGGGCAGCAGACATCACCAAACTCCATCTCCTTCACTTGACAAGCACCACCAGTTCTCATTCATCCAGCTAAACCAGAGAAATTCACGTAGGTCTCTGGAGCTCTTACAGAGCCTTGTAATAGAGTTGCAGCTTCAGGAACAGGTTAAGAGAAGGCTAAATACTCTCACGCCGCGGCTGAGCCGGACATCCTTCGACTTTTGGGCAGCAGACATCACCTTGGGCATCCCGAGGGGCCCGGGTCCATCCCGGGGGGTCAGCGCTGCCCGCCACAGCCGGGCACAGTGCCCCGGTGAGCGCGGCAACAGTGACAGCTGGCGGACACGGGGGGAAGCCCCACGCCTCCTCCTCCGCCGGCCGCATCGCAACCCGCAGCCTCGGGGAGCGGAGCCGCGGGAGACGCGCCGCATCCACAGGGCCTTGGAGCAGAAGGTGCCCAGGAGCGAGCCCTCCCGCCCTGGTGCTTTTATCGCCAGGGCCGTACACCTCCCTCTGCGCAGATTTTTGGGTGCTTACGCGGCACACACCAGGCGTTTGGAAGAGCATCGCCAGGGCATGAGCCTGCATTTACACATCATCTTTCTGCGGGGAAGAAAACGCTGCTGAAGGCACAAAGTCAGGCACTTCATACATGTCAAGTTTCTGGGAATAGCCTCGTATTACAGAAAAAGTGAGTGACAAGCGGTGGGAGACATGCCCGAGGTCACACCAAGAAAGCCACCGGCAGCGTGCGACAAAAGTCCCACGGTTTGGAAAACCCACAAGGCAATAAGCACCTTTGGGTGCAGTCAGCCGAGGGACCAGCAGGACCACAGTGCTAGGAGTGGCAACTGCTCACCCCAAGGTGCCAAAGAGTTTAATACCCGATTCTTATTCTTCTTCTGGGGAAAAAATAGTGTCTTGAAATTGTCCATTATTTTCTCCCTCACACCAAGCAGAGAACAGACTGTACTTTTTGCTTCTGATTCACAAATACTAAATCCCCTCTGCCCACTATTGGTGACTCATGAAAGTGACTCATTCACCTCCAGATAGTTTTATTTCCCCCACATTTGAAGTAAAAAAAAAATCCCCCACATTGATCTCTCGGGAAAAAAAAAGCCAGCCTTTTCTTCTACTCATCAGCCTTTGCTTACTATAACGATTAAAAGAGAACTCATCTCAGACTACAGCACTCACTCATTCCTCTGGCTGCTCTACAAAGTCCCAGCAGAACTAGGGTAGAGGCAGAATCCTGCCCCGGCTTTAACCATCTTACTCTCCCCACTAGAGGCTGCTGAAGCAAAGGCAACAAGACAGCTCTGCCCCATGCAGGGTGGCCCCGGGCTTCCCAACCCACCTGCAAGCAAAGCCAGAGCAGAAGGGGTAAAGTCGTCTTTACATAATAAGGGAGAGAGACATACAAAAGAAATACAGGTGATGTTTCCAACACCACCCGTCTCTGATTAGTAACAGGGGGACTCACCTATTTCCTCACTGTGAATAACAGCTACCACTTTCTTTGGTATCCTTGATTCAGAAACTGATTTATCACCCAAGACAGTGTGATTTATTAGCAGATTTAGTACTGTTGGTACCCAACACTTGGCTGGTCAGCAGTCCAGGAACACTCAAGAATTAAGTCCAAATTCATAGGCTGAGCCTTGCCTCTGCTTACAACCTTGGATGAAGTCCCATCTGAAGAGACAATATAGCAGCAGGCATCAGCAGACAAGCTCCAAGCAAACTTAGACACAGGAACAGGCCATCAGAGAGACTTAGTGAGGTTCATCCTGCATTATTGTATGAAATCACAAACCTCATGGCAGGGCTTGGGGAGAGAGGAAGAACATTGCAATACTGAAATATCATTAAAATCAAGTGTGACTAGCTGCTTTCCTCTCCATGAGTTTGAGTAGTAAGTCTGAGATATTCATGATTTCTGATTTAATGAAGATGTAAGTCAGTGATACAGAGTTGGTTACTACCTTTTAGCTTCCAGGCTCCAAAAGAGCTGCCAGAAAGCATTATTTTTAATGCACTCTCACACAGGGATAGAGTTTCCAAGGAAGCTGCCAAATCTAGCAGAAGTTTGCATTTTCCCTTTCCAACACTTTCTTAGAAAGCTGGAAATAACATTACCTTACTTAATGGGCCATTTTAATTAATTTAGTTTTGCTTTAAAAACAACGACCAAAAAGAAAGAACAATGAAGCTGAACTTCTGGGCACTTAAAACTGTTTCTTTTGACACAGAGCTAACTAAAGCTTGACAGGCAAGCCCTACAGACCTGTAGAAGACCATTTTAAGAAGGGTGTACATTCTTCAGGGCAGAGCCTGCATATTTCTTACTGTACCAGAGC
The DNA here is from genome assembly GCF_000690775.1 of Eurypyga helias. Lineage (NCBI taxonomy): Eukaryota > Metazoa > Chordata > Aves > Eurypygiformes > Eurypygidae > Eurypyga > Eurypyga helias. The sequence goes on from NW_010271390.1 coordinate 41,890, forward strand.
ACAAGAACCATAATCCTAGATGAGGCTTCTGGTTTACTATGAGATAAGCTCCAACAACACTGGTTATTACCACTTTGAAAGCCAGAGCCTGTTTCCATCCAAGTAAACAAGAGCAGGGTTAGCTTCTATGTTCTATTCATCATCCTAAGAGGCATTATTTAAATGAAAATACAGCTGACAATTCATCTGGGCTACAGATTAGGACCTGCACACTTGCAGTTAAAAGCAGAGCTCCCAACACCTCCTTGTTGCTCAAAGCAGACCTGACCTAGTCACACAAAAACATCCGTGTCTGTCTGGGAAAGAAAGATGTAGGGTACCTTGGCTGCAACCAGGAGAGGCAAATGCAAAGCAAGCGTGTTAGGGGAAAGCAGCATTTCCCAGCAGCTACTACACAGCTGAGGGGAGCCAACTCTCAGGGCTTCAACACCCACCTCTGCCACGCAGCTCCTGCCAGGCAGTCCTCTCACCCCGCTGCTGTCAGACTGGATGGGAAGGGGAGACAGCTGTGAAGTGGAGTTAATATGCAGATTGGAGGGGATGACTCAGCAGCCCACACCAATTAATTCCAATTAACTCCACCCACAACAAAATAATTCTAAGCTTTTCACGCCAAAAGGTATGCCTGGGGAAGTACAGGAAGGCACAGCAATGAACCTTCCATTCCCACCTGGTCAGATGTAAGCCTTTCCATTCATCACTGGCTGTTTAGCCAAGTTTGTCACCTACCTGTGGCTCCTCTTGGTCATTACGTAAGAAAACACACAACCTATACTGCTGCCCAAGGGCTGCAGAGGTCTCTTAACACCAGAAAATGCTATTAATGTAGTAAAGGAGAAATAGATTGCCTGGGTTGCTATCTCAAAAAAAAAATCAATCCCCACATTCAACAAGGGAAGGAGGCTGCAGTTTTCCATACAATGGGTGAAACGCATCAAGCACAAAGCTTCAGGGCATAGAAACAGGGTATTTTAAGAAGGCTTACAACAGAACCAAAGGTGTGTAAGTATGTGCTGGTCCCTTGTACGGACCTGAATGCCACCCAATGACATTCACACACCTGAGAAATGGCAGAAAGGAACTTTCTGTGCTATTGCATTTTTCTCTTCAAGATAGATACTATCACTGCATTAGTCAAACTAGAGCTAAACTGTCACAGCTCTTATTATTTACCAAAACAGTTATCAACCAGATTTGTACTATAAAATTCCTGTATCACAGAATTACTCTAATACCCAGGAAATGCAGTATTATGGAAGTGCTCTTATTCCCCAGCTTGCTTTTGCTTATCTCTTTTACAAGGCTCTTCCTGTGCCAGCTGCCCTGCAGGAGACTACAGAAGTCAAGTTGTACCCAGGGGTTTCACCCTGCAGACTTGGGGGGCTGCTAGCTCTCACAGCCCTGCGCTCCTGAACCAGCCCCCATCCTTTTGAACCAACCTATTTTTTGAACCTGAATAATTCAATGCATAATATAAGTTTTTTTAAAAAATGCTTATTTTTTCCAGCAGCCATTTTATTTCCTACAATAGCTGACACACACTAGTCCTTTGAGCTGACTCAATGAAGAAAGCACTCCCGTTTCCTTTGCAGAATACTAATATGGTCTTTGGAAGCAAGTTCCTTGATTGAAGCTTATAGAGGAGGCACAAACGAGCCTCTGTAGTGAGATGATGAAGAGGCAATGTACTGTCTTGCAAGAGGCCCACTCTTACACAAACGGAAGAGTCTTGCCTGGCCTCTGTGCAAGACAGGAGATCAGTTCCTGTGGTGGAGGAACACTGATGGAAGCAGCACGACGAGGCTGCCTCATTGGCTTCATCTGCTGAATTCCTGATGCACAATTGAACTCTTGGTTCACAAAAATATCAAAATCACAGCCCTGGGAATCTGGCCTTCTGGAGGTTGCAAGGGACACCCTTGGAAATCAGTGCGCATGCAGTCATCTCTAGGAAGGTCCTGCTTGCACAGGGCTGTCACAGAGCGTAGTAGGGGTGTCAGCAGGAGGAGAATCTCCCCTAAATTGCACAAAAGCTCATCAAATTAAGCCAACAAGCTGGTCAAATATCAACCCACACTCTGAGTTCGCACATGCCTTCAGTCTTCAGTACAACCCCTCCAATGACATTTAACTTTCAGCTGAGCTACGAGATGAACCTTCCACAGCGGTGACTTGAATTCTCTCCCTGGCCAGACCGTCTCGCCCCATCCCTCACCTCAGGACGTATCACATGGCACAGCAAGCCCATACCAGGGGCTGACCCAGTCGAAAACCAACCATTCGAAATGAGAGGTGGGGAGAAGAATTGCTTTTTGGCCAAAGGAGATGGATTCTCTCACATGGGCACTAGTGGTGGGGTAGAAAATGGGGGCCTGCTACAGACCCAACACTGATCAGCTCAAACCTCCTTTGAGCTCACAGCGAGTCACCAATTTGGGTCTAAATGACAATAGCAGGAACCAAGAACTGCTGTCTCTTTCCTGTTGCTTGGTTCCAGTTAGAATTGGACCATAACAACAATAATGCAACTCTACATCTCTCTTTCCTTTATCCCTGCACATAGGTACTGTGAGGCACAGAGAGGTGAAACACCTTGGTATCGGCGTGGGAGAGCTGAGAACATCAGGTAGATGGATTTATCTCCACTAAGCCCTGCTATGACTAGTAGACCATGCTGTCTTACATTAACAAGCAGATTTCTACAGTGTTCAGATTCTGTTCTCCTGCAGAGATTGCAGCAGAGGAGGTGGTGGGGACAGAAGGTACCTCACACTCTTTAGGACTGCCCACCACCATGCACATGTCCAAATCAAGAGTCAGGAACAGTGAGATGGTTCCTGCCCCCCTGCACTACACCCACCTGCAGTGGTCCTGGCTTCCTCAGGGAATCAGAAAAAAAGCAGCAAGAAAACTGCCCAGGACACCACCTTACCAGCAGTAGAGGCACAACCATTAGCCAAAAGGAATACTTAATTTAATATTTGTTTCCAGCCACTGGGAGTTTCCTGAGGTTAGATGATAATTAATCAAGGCATAGAGCAGCCATTCAGCATCTGCCCCACAAAGTTTAAAAGAAAAAGAGGGAATTGGTACCAAAAACATACTGCAAATTATGCTTCCAGAACAATTTCCCATGCTTCTCTTTTTTTTCTCCCTTTCTCGCACATCACCACCCACATGAAAGCCAAAAAGAGACTATAGTACCTGATTACACAAGGGTAGCCCATCGCAGTAGAAATTCAAAAGCTTATTCCATAATCCAGAAAAAATTCTTAATCCAGAAATCTCACTATAGATTGAGTGATACATCTACCCATCCCAAAAGCCCTCCATCCACTTCATCAGTCGAAGAACTTTGCTGTTGCATGTCCCTGGTGCAGTAGCTGAAGTTAGTACATCCAGCTGCGGAGCATAAAGCTACAGGAAACAAGTTCATTAGTGCCCCATTAGAGGTTGGTCTTTTTACATGCAAGAGCGTAGTGGGGAACAGCTGTGGGCAATAGTTTGAATGTGTTGCTAAAACCATTATCTAACCTACAGACTCGTATTTACAGGCACAGGCTTCCACCCGTCTCGCAGCAGCTCACACCAGTGGTGTGGGGTCTGTATTTAAAGCGGGGTGGCACTGGCAGCAGCTCTCCTCCACGTTCCTAAAGGAGCTTTAGGGACCATGGGGACACGAGGGTCATTCCCACTAGTTCACTACTTTCTGAATAATCCCTGGAAGCTGCCATTGGGCTGGGGAAGGACTCAAAGAGAGAACATTTGCTGCTGGGAAATCATCCCTGCTTTGCTTGATGCTTTGCAATGTGCCAGTGCATAACTACTGACCCAGCAAGAAAGCTTGAAGGCCACCACACAAGATCCTTATTATGCTGATCTAAAGGAACCCTGTACGGAATATGGCGCAGGTCTAACGATCCAACTGCAAGAGATTTTGATTTTTAACTGGATAATTCAGTGTATCCATTCAGCTAAACAGAAAGCCCTGTGTCACAATAAAGCTGTCATGATGTTCTGGAAAAATGGTCTCACTGGAGGAGCACATTGTAATTTTATATTCTGCTATTTAAGAAGATGAGGCCAAGCCCTGAGTGACAGACACTTTGATGAAACAACACATGAATTAAACATAATTATACTAGAAAAACAGTAAAACAGAACTAATCATCGAGGCCCCCCTGTTGTACCGCGAGCAGTGACATTTGCATTGGCACAGGGCACTCCCATCCGGAGAGCTCCAAATCCTCCATGAATATCAGTAATTAAATAGTCTGCTGCACAGCTGGAGGGAGACAAGTTTTGCTGATCTCAGTTTTGCAGAAAGTAAGGTTGATATCCCATCCTGACCCACGGGAGACCGGGCTGCCTGCGCAGGCAGGGCGCTTCTCCGCTTCAGCTTTACTCTTTGAAGTGGCCACTGCGCCCTTCGCTAGATTCTTCACAAAATTCAGACCCAGGATCTGCAGTCGTAGTCTCACTAAGAAAGACTCAGTGTATTTCCCCTCATAAAATTCAGATGTAATTTTATACAGGCCTGCCTGCTATAAACCTGCCTCCATATGCAATGTTCTCCGTATTTAATCTAGAAATGAGAATATAACTGGGTTTAGGAAACCTGTTTGGGTTTTTTTTTCTAGGTTTCCATGCAAGCTGAATCTTAAAACCCTTCTTTATATCAACAGCAGACAACTGTTTCAGGGGTTTCATCTAGCAGGGTTGGTAAGTAACCTAAAAATGGCAGATGGAAGCATTAAATATTTATTGGACTGGAGTGCATTGATTTCGGAAATTAACACTTTGCAAATTACTTCTGTGTAAACAGTAATTAAACAGTCAGGCACAGTCCAGTCCAGGTTCTGAGTAAGCTGCAACTCTTCTTGTAAAACATATGTATACATAAAAAAAATACTAAAGCGCGATGAACTAACACTTTTCTACTGATTTCCATCTGCACACACCAAATTGCTCTGAGATCATGAATTAAAATTAATTAAAGCTTTGGAATGGCTTTCCACGTAAAGCTGGAATGGTGGGAACCCTTGTGGCAGGCACTCAGGCATCACGCCAGTTCAGCTTGCAGGGAGCAGGAGTAGATGATGCATTGCTTTAAAATACCAAGGGCTCCGTGACCTCGTGTTCCCAGGGCTACTAACGCTGGTATTGAACTGGTGATAACAGTGGGATTGAACTGGTGCTTGTAACAAGGGGAAACAACGAGAAGAGTGCAACCGATGCTGCCAGGTCCCTTGCAGGCTCCACGTGTGTTCCAGGAGTGCAACTGTAAATAGCATAAAGCTGTTACTTGCTTTTGAGCTCTCCCGTTCATGTGGGAATACATTTGCGCAAGAGATATTGCAGTTTTATTCCCTTAAGCAGAATATTAATCTCCCACTTGTGCTATTGCACTAGCAGTAATGAGACTAACATGGTCTTTTGTTTAATAGGACCTTTTCAAAAGAAAATATGTTTTAACTCTGCTTTAAGAGTAGCTGCCTTTTCCAGAACTATAGGTCTTCCTTTCAAATACTGTCAAATCCCCCTTCCAGAACTCTTTTCCCATTCACTGTACCTGCACGCTCAGGATCTCAAAAAGCATGTCCTATTCATTAAGGCAATAGCTGAAGCCTCATTAAAGTTAATGGCTGCTTGCAAATTAGTGAATTGGAAGCTTTGGGTACCATTCTGCAACCTTTACTTCTTCAGCCCAGGCTGTTATGCACTCTATTTTGTTACTGTAGCTGGATTTTTTCCATGCTCTGACTACATCACTGCTTTTTAACTTTCTCCCTTCCCCCCAAACATATGTACTTAAAAACCCACCAGAAATGAACAAGCCCACCTACACGGGGACGGTGAGCATGTAAATCAGACTGAGCTCTTCTCATGGCTGTGGTGATGAAGGGGCAGAGGCTCTCCCCTACACTGTGCTCAGGAATAAGGGGCTTATTCTCACTCATTTTACAGGCAATTCTGGGCTTTGCTGGGTTGGTCAGGGATGTTCTCCCCCCACCCTAGGCAATCCTGACCCCACCGTGCAGCCCCAGGTAGCACCCACCTGCAGCAGTGTGCAGGAGGGGGGAACGCAGAGCTGGCTCCACAGCAACACCAGCACCCAGTGCACGAACCCCGACTGCGGCACTGGAAGAAGGAGGAGAAAGTGGGGGGCTCCTCTGGATGAGACTGGGTGCTGCTGAGAGCATAGGAGAAGGGTCTGAGGTGCAGGGAATGGTGGTACTTTGCGCAGATGCAATCAGGACCACGGAAGGGATGTGGATGTGCTGGCAGGGCGATGCTCATTTCAGTGCATGCACAAGCATGCAGGCTTCTTCCATTTGCTTTCTCCCTGTTTCTCCCATTCCAAGGTGCAGATTGGCTTCATGTCCCCAGGAGCTCCCAGGAACGAGCGAGCGAGTTCGCAAGAGAAGATGAAGAGAACAAGGCTGCCAGGGGACTTTAATGAGAGCTACTTCTATTCTCATGGTGCAGTTAAGAGTCACATAACGAAACACAGGCTGGTGTGTTTGTTTTTTAATGAGCTCTATTTATATTTGACTTTAACTATCCTCATTCATTTTATCTGAACCAAACCTCTACTGCCGAAATCTTGTGCAACACAGTTAATAAAGGGCAGCTATAATCTGATTTACTGCATAATTCCAAACACAAATGTACTCACAGGAGGAGCTGATAGTTTACAGCAGCAATGTTTAAAGTGGAAGAATTGACAATAAAATTGAACATAACTTTTCAGCTGCCTCGCAGAAAGCTGAGGTAATCCCACAGACCTGTCTGGAGGCATTTTTCTTCCATGTTGTTGTAACACCGGGAGGTTAAGGCTGCTGTTAAAGCTAGGTTTATGGTTCGCAAACTGGAAGCTGGTGAAAAGCAGGTGCCTTACCCAACAGGTTTTGTCTGGCTCTTAGGGATGCCTGAGTTTCAAGACATCAGAGAGAGAGAGAGGAAAACCAGAGAAATTGCATGTCAACCAACCCGAGGAATGCAAGATCCTCCAGCTTTTTACCTTCAGCAATGCAGGGGGGGGGAAAATAAAACAAAACACCACAACCAAAACCAAAACCAAACAACAAAAACAAACCAACAAAATAAATCACAGTTTTGTGACTCACTCCCTATATGGAAGATTAAAACAAAAATCAGCAGTACCATTCCCTTGACTTCATCCTCTCCTTAAAATAGAGAAGACACTGTTTGCAACATAGCTAGAATTCTGAAATGGAGGTTTTCTCCTTGGAGGGAGAAATTTTGCCCCTGTCTCCATATTTAAGCTTTTAAACAAACACAGCCTCATTCTAGAGGAGCAGCTGTGTAATTAAGCCAATTTTGGGATGAACAGTGTGATTCAAGAGCCAAATACTATCTTAATTATACACATTAATATTCTACTAAGAAGATGGTTATAAAAAAGAAAAGATAATTCATGTTATTGCACAAGGAAGGCCACTAAAAATATAGAAATAACAGAGAGGGGTGCCGGTCCAAGCCCCAGCAGATGACTGCAGGGTGTGAAAGCAGCTCCCAGCTGCAGAGGAAGTGCCCAGCGAGCGATAGACAACACCCGCATCTGAGCAAGAAGAGGGTGGCCAAAAGTCATCTCTTGTCAGGGGTGAATACTGAATGAGGGACTTCTGTGTCGGAGGGACAGTTGCCCTGCGCCTGCCCCAGCTGCTTGGGAAGGATTTTTGGCTGTGATCTGTTGTATTTTTCTGTGAAGAGATTAAAAAAGGAGTGCATTCACAGAAACAGGGAGCAAAGGGACGACCTCAGGTCAGGACAGCAGAGTTAGAGAGAGGAGTTGCATGTGGTGGACTGGGCACTGGGGTGCCCTCCTGTAGGGGGGACACACTTCAGCCCCCATCTACAGACCACCCCAACTGCCAGGAGGTGGGCGAGGGGCAGCGTCAGGCCCTGGGTGGCTGACAGGGAGAACCTGGCTGGCAGATGCAGAGCAGCCAGTGCACAGGGAATGGGAGCAGCGTGAGTTAGGAGCTGGGAGTGATATCTGTCACTACCCTAGATGTGACAGAGCATCCTTCATTGGGAAGTAGGGATGAAGCATCCCCCATCAGAGCCCCAGTGTGATCCCACACTGCTCTCCTTCCTCCAACTGAGGCTGCCTTGCAAAACCACAGCATCAACTGATCAAGAGAGGAAAAAAAAGGGATTTCCTTGTGGATTAGGAAGGCACAACGGGGTGTGAAGCTGCTGATTCCCACTATGGACAAAAAAACCCAACACAAGGTCTCAGAAAAGCCAGAGCTGCCTTGCTTGTATTGAAACACTGATTTAAAGGGAGTTAGCGATTGCACAACAGCAAGAGCCCTCTGGTCTCAGGTGTGCGAGGTGAGGTTGGGGGATTTCTGGCTCAAAGCCTCACTGCGGTGCCATGTACTCCCATCAGCCCTGAGAAGCAGGGTTGGCTCCGTGCATGAATAGGAGATCTCCAAGGAAAACCCAGGTGCTGCAGGAAGCAGGGCTGGGAATACAGAAGCATCACTCTTTCTGCTGAACGGGCAATGAACTGGCACTGCGCAGAGGTGCTATTCAGGATGAGACTGTGGTGCAAGTGCAGAAACACCTGAGGTGGCTCAGGTCAAGGCTGCAGAGTGGCTGTATCGACCACAACAGGGGGTGGGCAGGGCCAGTGTACCCCCTCTGAGATCCCCATAGGTGAAAAAGGCTTGTGCACATTCAGATGAGCTGGCGTGGTCCTACCCACCACAGAAACCGAGTCGCAGGCTGAACTCCACCCTGGGCGGTGACCAACAAGAAAGTCTGTGAAAATCATATATGATGATGCTCTGCATTTTATGGTGTTTGTGGGAACAAAATGCGACCCAGCTCTTCAGCTAGACCAAGTCAGAATCAAGTCTAAATCATCCTTGATAGCTTCACATTTGGTTTTGTAAAATCAGAGCTCAGTGAAGAGCCACAGAGACATATGTGTTGTGGTCTGTTCTTGACCCATACATTTTTTCTTGAAAACCCGTAAGTGCCATGAGAGGGCAAGCAGAAAAACCTCACTTACGCCTCTTGCCGTTTGATTGTCCCCAGGAAACATGAGCTTCATCCCACCTCCCTGCAGTAGAAACATGCCAGGGATACTGGGGACAAGGATCATTTTCCTATCCCAAGCTGGTTTAAAAAATTATGCCTACAAATGTTCTAAGAACTCGCTATCCAAATGACATGTGGTAGAAACACAGCAACATGGCTGTCCTGGAGAGAAACGCTTGATTCTGCATACAGCAGAGGGAAGGGCAGGTTGAGGGCTAAGCTCTCATTTACAGAGTCATTTGTCCAAATTCCCACATTCTACTAAGCCACTGGCCATGGTGGTGAGGAACAGCTGCTCAGTCCCTCTACTGCAGAACAATTTGGATGCAGAGACAAACTTCACCTTCAAATCAGTCCCAAACCCCATTGCATGAAGGCCCTTATGCTGCACAGAGAAGGCAGCCACATTTTGCCTTAGGGCTGGAATGGCATCCTGTGGTCCAGTGACCTCAATGTCTCCTTCACAAAGCAGAAAACTCACCAGTGCCTTCCAGTGGGCTCCCAGAATACCAGCACAGGGATAAGATGGGGTGAGATAGGAGAAATTCAGTAATGGGGACCCAGGCTTTCCATTTTAATCTCTAGAAGATTTAGGAAACACTTTTCTCATCCAGCTCAGGAGAGTTTCACCTGCATGCTTTTGACACTACACAGGCAGAGCTGTGTTTCAGACTTTGCCTCTTGCAGGTTGTCACACACAGGGCAAACCGCCCCAGTGCCTTCCCCTGGGAAGGGCAGATGTAAGGGCACCCATCTCATAAACAAACGTTGGATTGTTACTCATCTTAACTACATGGAGGACCAAGGTCTCATTAATTAGCACTGACATTTACAACAGAGTCCGCGAGATATGAGTGATATAAAGATGGATGAATTCCAAAAGGATTTGGGAGAGAAAAAGGGCTGTGGGGGATGGTTGGTTTAGGTTTTTATTCCGAGTTTTCCTGTAAACAGAGACTATTGACACCTGAATTCCCTTTTGCATTAAAATAGCTAAAATTGCGGTCAGTCTTTTGCCATGTATGTAAATTGCCAGGTGCTGCTGGCCAGCCTCCAGTCACTGGACCCGTGTGTGGACCTGAAGGTCACAGATCAGGAGGCGTTTTGCTGAAAGGGTCTGGCTTAGCTTTGGTTCAGAAAGTTTCTAAAAAAATGCAGAAGTCCACCAATTGTCTGCCTCTACTGAAGTAGGGTCAAGCTCATGATAAAATAAAACCATCTGCTCTTTCAGACTTGCATCCCAAACCAGAATAAACCTATTTTGATGCTCTTGTGGACTTGGCTCCTTCCGCTGTCTTTCATGTGCTCCAGTTGACATTACTGGGCATTCAGATTCCTTGGATGAGATCCTCAGGCATCAATCAGTGGGATTAAAAGAAAGTTAAAAACAAAAGCATTGGTGGTTCTTCTGTACGCTTTCTGATTTTTTGAGCCATTAGGTCATAGTCCTTTCATACCTTACAGCTTTTCTCTGTACCAGAGAAGTATATGAAACTGAGGGAGGTTTAAACAAAAGCTAGTATTCTCGTGTAATCCCTTCAGTCCAGCAGCTGAGGCTTTAGGGGGAAAAAAAAAAAAAAGCTGTTATCATGGGAGCTAGAAAAGCTGCCTCAATTAATGACTCTTTTCTATATGACAATTCCAACAGCAGAAACAACTGCCCTGTTTCCAAGCACTAAGTAACCCAATTTCTCACCTTCATCCCTGCTGTGCTGCTGATCCCTAGGAAAGGGTCTTCAGAGTTCAACAGACAAGCCAGATCTGGTTCTGGAGAGGTAATCCACTGGCAGTGATACCAGGGCAGGGGAAGCACAGCAGAAGAGGAGCAGACCCTGTACTTGATCCCAGCCCAGAAGCAGATCTTTCACCACCTCAACCTCCACATCCTCTCCAGGGTGAAGACAGCAGGGTCACATTCATGTTGAGCTCTGGGGTCTCCTTCCCTCTCCCCTTCCCTAACCTGTAGATTCAAACTTCACCAAGACATGAGTATGCTATTTGGGTAGAGAGCAGAAGGGTTAACGTCTGCCATCTGCATCCCCCGGAGAGGTGGGAGGACACTTAGTGTATGTCTCTGACAAGTGCCATCAGAGGGCAGGGACAACATTCTCCCTTTAAACCTTATTTAAACCAAGACAGCAAACCCTGTCACCACTGGTGTGGTTTTCCAAAGCATAACATATGAAACACTAGCAAGCGCTACGATCCTCAACACAGCTTTCCTTGTGCCATCCTGCTAATCGTGATGTCTGGGGCTATAAAAAGGCACAGCACAAGAGCATGTCTCTCATTCTGATCTGCTTCTATGTTTATAACCATCCCTTATCTAATGACACTTAGGAAGTGTTACCAAGGAGACTATTTGCATCCTGCACGATGTTGCTAAAGCAACACTGCTAAATTAGATGCAGCGCTCTGAGCCTTCACCTACTGTACTTGCATTGCTATTAAAATGAAATAGTCACAGTCTTAAACTATATTTGGGTCATTCACTCATCCAAACACCTGAAAATAGTCCAACGGCAGCAGCTACGGAGTTCCCCCTTAAAACTAGCACATCTAGGTCTCCATCTCTTACGTGTATTTCGAGTTTGCCTTTCAATGTGACCCGCAGACAAAGCAAGTCATCTTCTCTTTCATACTACAACCTTCCTCCACAGGGCTTGTTTTCCCTATATGTTTGGCTTTTATTTGAATACATCGGGAGATTTTATCTGTCATAAATAATTACAGCATCTTAGTATTTGGTGGAGCACAGCAGAAGGCAATTTGTAAGTAGCATTAATTTTTGAGGCACAAGATGGCTCAGAGGCACTGGAAATGCAGCAACTTGCGTGAATTTTATGGGTCAGCTGTTCATCCTCATCATGGGTCTTGGTTCAGCTGTAAAGAGTCACGATTCAAGGGCTTCAAGATGGCCCACGGAAATATTAGAAGGCTAAATAATGACTGATAGGGTAAAATACTCATTAAAGAGGTGATAATAAAATTGGAAGAAGTTAAAACTATTAAGAACAATAAACAAGCTATAACCAAAAATAAAGGCCGGGGCTAATTTAGGTGAAGTTACAGAATAAATTAAACAAAGAAGCCCAAAAAGCTACTGGTAGGAGGCAGAGTGAGCAAAAGGCATTGAGAGGTGTGTTTGCAATGGTTTCCAAGGCAAGTAACAGCTTCTCCAGGGTTTGGACATTTGTCAATATGTTAAAAACATATTTAAAATTAAAATACATCCCCCCTTCCCACGTTAATGTAGAAATATGGACAACTGTCAGGAACTTTACAGCAAATGTTACAATTGTGTAACAATGTATTATATGCAGTGGTACATATACAATAAATACAATTTAATTATATTCTTCAGTCACAAGCAAAGACATTGTGCTCTCTGAACCCAAGTATTCTGGTGCAAATCTAGAGCAGTGTATTATCCCCACAGCTTCCTATTCCAACGGTAAGAGCAGTACACTTTGGACAACCCCACATAATAATAAAATACTGTCCTACAAATACCTGGCCAGAACTCTCCGTCACTATTTTATATGTTTCTTCCAAAAATAACTTCTGCTTTTAACACTTTCAAATTTAACAGATAAACTCAGGCAAGGGCATAAATACTTGGCAACTGTCACTGAATTCAATCAGCTCCTGAATCAGAGCAAAGCAGCCTGTTTCAGCTCTGCTTCAGTGCATAATATGGTTTGGGTGACTCTTATTAATAAATCCTTGCTTTAGCCCAGAAGCGCTACTAAAAAGCACACCTGGGAGCATTTTACTATATATAAAACCTCTGTTCCAACAGCAAATTTGATCTGCCTGCAGAATCTAATCAGAAGAAGGCAACTCTACTTCCTGCAAAAGGCTACAGCACGAGAAAGCCCACGTCAGAAAGCATCTCACCTGACAGCGCCTGTAATTGCTTACGCCTGGGAATTTAAGCTGAAATACCAGAATCTGGGCTGGTAAAGAATTTGCTAGCAGTACTGGGCCCCTGTTCAGCCAGGCAGGTATGTCTTTTGGCTCTTGTGTTTTTAACAATAATTAAGGATGCTTTTCAGAAGGCTGCAAGAGACAGAAGTGTCCAACTTGAGTGAGTCAGTGGTAGCTGAATGGCATCGCCTCCTCTTCAGAAGCACGCTGCCAATGCTTTGCTGAACAGGGAGGGTGTGACGTGGGTAGATGGAGATGAATGCCTGTGCGGCTGCGTCGATGGACTGTGAACACAGGGGAAAGCCCTCAATTCCCAGCATTTCCCTAGGAGGCAAAACTGGATCCCGGGTCGGCATCACATGAACTCTATGGGAATTGATGGATGTAGGACTACTGCATTGAACAGATTAATTGAGTCCTCCTGCTGCTGAATTGTTGTGCAAAATATAAATGAATCATTTTACCTCTCTAGACATCAGCCTATTTTAGGACAAGGGGGTGGCACAAGCTCTTTCCTGCCTCCCTGCAACAGTTGTGGTGAGACTCAATTCCTCAAGTCTTGTCCTTGTTTTAGCTCCTCCATGACAAGATGTGATAAAAGCACAGAGGAGGATTTCTGTAGTTGACCATGGCTGGAGAACATGTATGTGCTCACCACCACGCTCCGCTGAGCTGCATGGCCACATGCCAACACGGTGCTGGTGGAGAGCCTCCCCCAAGCCACGTGTCAGGAAAGCCACCCCACAGCAGGTGCACAGTGCTGGGGTTTGAACAAACACCCAAAGTCTTCCTAACTCCCCCCACACAGCAAAAAGAGGATGGCTCAAGACTCTTGGGGGGTGGGCTTCAGATCAAAAACATCCCTCATGCCTTCTCCCATGGCTGCCACAAGAAAACTTCACAAAGGTTTAGAAAGCTATCTGCAGTCCTCTGTGGGAAAGGGTTATTTGTGTCCCTGCACAAAGGCTACAGAAGGTTGTTTTTAGCTGCCCCTGCCCAAGGGAAGCTTTCCCAGGACTCAGCCCTCCTCACTGACTTCAGGTGCCCCTTGTGAAACAGGCTGGGGAGGGCTCCAAGGAAGAGTCAGAAACAAGGATTTGCATCACCAGCAAGGCAGAAACTGGGGAGGAGAGGAGGTGTCATCCTTGCCATCAGCCAACTCCTTCTCCCATGGGAAATAAGATCAAAAGGAAAGAGAGGTTTTCTCTGTGCTAGCTATGCCACTGTGAAATTTTCTAGGGACCTTCTGTTGGTTTTGGATCAGGTCCTAGACCTGTGTAGACAGAGCTCAGACTGTATGATGTGTCTGGGTTATTCATTAGTGAGAGGGTTCCCTGCAATCAAGCAGATTGATTGTAGAGCACCTTATTAAAGCAAGCCCCATTCCGTATCTGACCCCAAGGAGTTGGCATGAAGATGTTCTCATCGCACCCAGAGAAACACCGCTGGACTGTGAATTATCGTTACTTCCCCTACCCCAGTTCCTACATGGCGTTATCTAAACTATGTCATAAATCTTCCGGGTTTTATCGGAACTCTCCTCCTCCTAGTGACATTCTGTACTTTTGGATAATGTTGTCTCCCTATGAATTACAAGGAGCACAGCAATAATGCTCCAGCAGAAGCAAGGGAAGGAGTGGGAAAATAGCTATAAGCTACACAGGACTGTTTTCCTACTTGTAATCTTCTGTCATACTCTGAGTTGGAAGATTAGATAACAAGACTATTTATAGCAGCATTGCTGGGTGTGTATCACAGAACCTTTATTGTAAGACCACGGCAAGTATGAAATTTTAATTTTGCCTGCCACTTCCCCCTGTCACAGCTTCATTTGCAGCAAAGCATTTTTTCTTTCGCAGTGGGGTTATGAATAATGGATGTAGCACTAACATTTCCAAATTGGAAGTTTACCCTCAGTCTCTGTTCCCACCCATTACTAGGTAATTTTTCTTCCCGGGCTTCGTGTTGGACTGACAATATCTGCTCAGCCACCAAACACACACTGCGTGGGCAAGAGCAACCAGAGCTAGCTCCGTTTGCTGCTGCAGGTCCCACCTCAAGCTGATTTTTAATCTTCTGCTAAGCCCTCCAGTACATGCCAATGGGTCTGAGAACAACTGTCCCAAGGAAATGTGCTGAATCCCAGATGATCCTCACGGACCGTGAGGCATCTGGCAGATGGTGAGAACTTTCTGCCCCAGCTAATGCAGGGCAGATTTCAAGTGGAGGAGTAAAGCTCTTGGCTGTCAGTACTTGTCACTTGGCATCACAGCTCTAAACCTTTAAAAACAAAGGGTATTTGTGGATTCAAATAGGGAGAACTTTTTGCACTTTTATTTTATTTTATGCCCATTAAGGGATATAATTGCTGAAGGGTTTTTTCTGTTAAAACAGGTACACTAGATGGCATTTAGAGGTGGGAATGGGAATGTAGAAACCCAGTACTAACATCAGAGGTTACCCAGTTTCCTTACAATGTGTTCACTGTATTATTTTAATTAAAAAAGTAAATTATTTCAGCTATTTCTCCTCTTTCTGTACTTGCTGAAATGCTGCAACATAATCAGTGAGGCATATTTTCGCTTTTCCATTTTTTATCACATCTCTTCAAGTGACTCACTCATGTAATACACAGATTCTGTTTGCAACATTTACAGTTATTTGTATCCTGTCTTCTACAGTGACTCAATATTTCTATAGGAAACCATCTCTTCCCTTCCTACCTAGTAAATACTTGTTAAATACAAGAAAATTGCATTCATCATGGACAAAAATGATTCTGCAAGAAAGATAGATATTTAAAAACGCAATGGTACCAGTTGCTCAAATAAAAGAAATCCTGAGTAATACCAATACAATTAAATGTTATATTAAACAGGTATCCCTTAAGAAGCAGATTTGCACTAACCTTCTGATGGAGAGTTGGAATCTGGATGGTAAATAAGCTCTGGATCTATGGCTGCTTGGCTTGTCTGGAAAAAGCTTGTCCAGCAGCAAGTTAAGACTCTAATACTAATCTTTATGTTAGATGGTGTTGATGAGCAGCAGAACGCAAAACACAGTCATGTCTCCAGCCAAGTAGCAGTTTAAGGGAAATCAAGCAGAGCTTATGCCTAACAGAGGATAAAAGATGATCAGTGGTTTTTTAAAATTGTATGTTGACATACAGGAAGTCAGTGTAAAGCAGAACGCATCAAACACAGCATGATTATGTTTCTTCTGACTGGGTCAGAGTGTGAGGTGCAGCTTTCAAGTAGGGTGAAGCCAGAGGGCTGTCCAGACATGGGCAGTTCACAAAGACTTTCATGCTCCCATTCAGCTCCCCAAGTAAGAATCTGACACTCCAAAAGTGCCCCTGATTAATTCCACTGGGACAAAGGATCCCAGATTTCCAGTTCTGTTCAGCATCCCATGGTCCCTTGTCTCTTCAGAAGCCAGGCTCCTCCTTTGCTACCTCACTGACTAGTTACTGAGCTCCCCAGCCATTGCTTTGCTGAAAGGACTGTAATGCAATTGGAAAATATCCTGGGAGCTGTTGATCTTCTCAAGTCCTGATGCTAGACATAGGGTGTGTTCCAGCCATATCATAAAATCATGAGATCAACAGTCAATAGGGAATCACACATATGTGCATGGGCATATGCAGGAAGCCCACACATGCAGTAACAGCTGGAAGTGTCAGTGTTACCAGTGTGAAACCCAAATACTGAGTTCAAAGGTACAAAGAGAGGAAGGAGGCTCTGCAAGCAATTCCAGTACTTTAGAATTTATTTTGTCTAAAATTTTATTACTGTTTTTTCAAAAATATATTTACATTCAGAGGTTTTTTAAAATAAAAACCTGCATGGTATTTTATCTCTGAGACTGGCTGAGAACTACTAACATTTACTTTGCATAAAATAGCCCAGAAGTTTAACCTGACAGTTTTCTGAGCTAAGAATTCTTCCCTATGCTTCAGCAAAGACTCAAACCGAGGTGGACTAATGGAAAATTGTATAAACATAATACCACCATGGTATCCTCCACCCTATAATTTTAAAACAATCCTATTTTAATCCTGTAACTGGAAGGCCAAATAACCAGTAGTGTAAACATGAACTAGAATCTTATATACAATATGCTTTTATCAGCTAGAGATCCCCAAGAATGAATGAAGATGAAAACCTGCTCCACTTCAACTTTAACCACATAGTTGCATTGACCCAGATCTTAGTATGGGTAAGTGTCCATCTGCCCTCCTCCCCAGCTACACAGCTAGCAATGCCCTAGCTAGCTTGGTTAAAGGGTAGCTCAGGTTCATGTATACACATCGCAGTGAATGCAGGAACTTTAACCATTGACAGACCCTAAGTTTCAGTTACAATTCAGATCTTGTTCCCAAAACTACTTTGGGAATTGCCAATTTGTGGCATAAAACTGAGCACCTGCACAGGACTGTGATTAAGGTTAATCTTAGATCAACCATTTCTGGATGGAGACAGTACTGAAACACAGACATTTCAGACTCCATTCCTCGGGACACTTCAGAATTGGATTACTCATATGTCCTAAAATTTCAGAGCAGACCAAGTCAGAGCACACGTGGATCCTCAGCTTGAAATAAGTAGCCACCATGAAGGTATGCACTGTAAGTAAAACAACATGTACTTATGGACTTGCCACAGGCAACAATTTCAGCGACGCAGAAGTAGCTGGTTCCTGCAATTATCCTAGCAGCAGTAGGTAAGAACAGCTGCCAAATCTGAGATCTTCCAAGCCTCTGTATTAGAAACCTTCCCAGATACAGGGATATCAACAAAAGCTATTTCAATACTCTAGGAAACAAAATCAAGTGGTGGCTACCTAGACCCCTGTCACTCGGGAGGTCAATGTAAGCAACGAGAACCTTAGGCCAAGAGAGCCCACAAATGCAAAAACACTTTTATTTATCAAAACCACAGGGTGCAGGACACAGCCTCATCCAAGAAAGATGTGATGGGAGCTTGCACAGGGACCTCATCACAATTCCTACTGTCTCCTAAATAAAGCCTGGATGTTCTTTGCATGACTTCAATGCTGCCATGGCAATGACCCACTCTGTAAATACCCAAGAAAGGACATTAATGAAAAAGAGGATGGATCCAGCCAGAGACCAGCCAACATCAGAGCGGGCTCTATCCCTCCATCCATCACTGCAATGTCTGAACAGCTCAGCTCCACCTGTCACTGGTGCGGAGAAGTTATAAATTCTCGTTCCAGCATTATCATTTTCGGCTTTTCATGTGTAGCCTTGGGAAAACGCCCTTGGGAAGTCCATATGGGCAGAGCGAGTGTGTGGTCTTTGTATGTAGCAGAGTATGCAACTTCAAAGGATTACTCTTTCATGACCTCCTCCAATCTCCCATAAAATTGGACCCATTTTAGCATCCATAACATCCACTATTAATGAGCTGTACAGAGCTACCAGCCACTGCAGATAGCTACAATCTCCTTTTGTTCAAAAGGAGCTGAAACCTGTATCAACTTCATTTGATGTCCTCCTAGTTCTTGCACTGGAAGACACTGTGAAGAGTGCACATTCTGTACATGTAAGTCATTTCACACCCCAGTTGTCCCTTTTCCCAGAGGTAGGAGTCCTAGTTTATTCCATCATTCCTTATATAAAATTAATCTAGACTTCTGACTGTCCGTGTTGCCCTCCTCTGAGCCTTTTCCAGTTCTCCTGTATCGTTTTTAAGATGGTGGAAGGGGAAGAACCACAACTACACACAATATTCAGGTTTATACAACAACCTAACCATAGCCTCAGTTTTCTTCTGTTTGGCTTCCCTTATAATTTTTAGTATTTCATTTGGGGTTGTTTAACTGTTACTGAGCCTTGGACTAACATTTTCAGCTCAATCACCTCAGTGATGTCTTGATTACTACTGGTTTTCAAAAGTGTCATCACCTGTTGGCAAAGCACCACATGATTTCCTGGGAAACTTCTGTCAAGCGGCAGCATTATCTGCTCCACCAAAAGGCTTCAGCACCTTCCAAAAAGGAGGAAGGGAAAGGAAAAGTAAGATCAATAAATTGTTGTGTTTGAAGCACTGGGCAATTTTAGGCAGTTTAAATGCAATAAATCAAAGTTCAGTAGCTTGGGAAAAAATCTAGTGCTTGGGAGAAGGTCATATAAACCTGAGAACCTCGGGCAGGAAAAACTTCAGACCTCCAACCCAGACACACTGACAGGTCAGAGGGAAACAAGAACAACCCAGGACAGAATGAAAGCAGAAGAGCAGGAAGCAGAAGGCATCCTTCAAAGCCTTGAATTATGAAATCTGTGACTCTCTAAAGCTGGAAGAAATTTAAATAATATTTCAAAGAAGAAGCAATTATAACAGCAATGGGAGCTGAGGTTCTCTCACAACATCACTACTGACACCACCCCTATTGCACTGCCTGCACCCCAACTTCTAATCCTCTTAAGATGCTGATGTCCTTTTACTCCCCAGTCACTTTTATCTAGTGAGTGCACAAAATGGAGCTGGCAGCAGGACTGTCTTTCCTATCGACAACACACAATTACTGAAATTCCTACACCAGCCAGATTACGATCTTCTGCATGTATTTCAGGAGCTCATAAAATAACAGTGAAAGGAGAAAACAGTCCAACGTATTTATCTGTCAGTGGGATATAAAGTTTGGAACAGCAACTGCAAAAATGCAGGCAAAGACTGTATAATCATGACCAGTATCCCCCGTGGACAAGGAAAAGCGGCAAAGCCCCTGCCTCCTTGGAAAGTGCTGCACAACAGGCTGTGTTTCTGGGGGGTTGCAGCCAGAAAGGCAGACTCACACCCTTCAGCAAACCACTGCTGACTGACTTGAGGTTCCTAGCAACAGATGGGACTAAGCAGAACTGTCCTGCAAAGGTACCAGCCTGCTTCGCTTGATGCTCTGGAGATAGAAACCCTAAATCTTCCCACAGAGATCACCCAGACATGTGAGTAGGAGCTGTCCGTATGAATGAATAGTAAGTACAGGGGACCATGGAAGCACCCAGCACAACATGACTCAGATCTCGATGGGAGCCTCCAGATGCCACTGTAATAAAAATAATAAAGAATAACCCATGAGTAATGAGCCACTGCTGAAAAGAGGATCTCCAACTAGCTCAGGCTGTCGCTGTAATATAGCGCATGCATTCTTTTGCATAAATATCATAGGTGCATTAACCCCTGAAAAAACGAACAGGAAGAAATCCTGCTTGCTGTCACTCACCATGGAAAGCTACCTTCCAAGGCATGAGGGAGCTCAGGAAAGAGCAGCTAAACCTGAGCAAGAAGCTGGAGGAAAGGATTTAAGAGAGGAGACAATAATACTTCTTAGCTTTTACAATGTAATATTGATCTGCTGTCCACAGAAATGGCTAAACTTTCCTGAGGCTGAGGACACAGAGACAAGTGAGGATAAAGAGCTGCTTGCCCACGAAGCATTCAGGTCCCACGCCTCCACTCTGGCCCAAGGGCTAGCAAAAACTGCATTTCTAGCATCCTGGACCAGCAAATCTGGGAACATAACTACATAACAGCTCTAACAGGGAACACAGCCCACACATCACAGTAGGAAGAGTTAAACACATCCAGAAAGGCTGAGGAGTAGGAAGGAAGGAAGGAATGCAACAGCTACAGACATTTGGAAGATGCAGCACTAGGCAAGGAGAGGAATTTACCAAGCTACACCAGGGTTAAAAAGGAGAACTAAGAGGGGAGATCGAATAGACTGTTTTAGAGGAACGCTGGGGCAGTGAGATGAGTTGAACTGGGCATGTATGTCTTGAGAAATATAAAAGTCTCCTTGCTTAGAACACTTCAAGCCAGACTGGCCTGGCCCTAGTGAATAAACAGTATACAGAGCCACCGATACAAAGGCTGATCTTTTTCATCCCAGAATCTGGAAGATTAGATACAACTGGAGTTTTCCCACTCGGTTCCACTTCAAACAGCCACACACACCTTGTTTAATAGTTATCGCAAACCATATTTCAGAGAGGGTGGACAGCAATAATTTCCTGGAGTTTATCAGGCTGCATTATTAAGGAGATTGTTACCAGATAATCATAATCTTTTGCTTGGCATTAGGAGAATACACAATGGATCACCTTCTGTAACCCCAGAGAAACAGCCACATCTGGGTTACGGGAAGGGAAATACTCGCAGGGATGCTGAAAACAATCTCACCTCAACCTTCCGATTCTGATATCACCAAGTGACACCCTCCTTCTGACCACCGGCCATGACTTTAAGAGTAACAGCCACATAAGAACCATGGCATCTGATCACTTGAGGTTCTTGAGGACTTCTGTTTCCACTGCCTTTAGTTTTCACTGCCTCCAAACTGGCCAAAGCCTGCAGGCAGAACTGGGACACCAAAATCTGGATTAACAATCCAGGCATGATGTACTGCCTTGGGAAAGGTAATTCCAAAGTGCTTGCATCTAGTGATTTCTACTGAACAGCAGTGTGAAGTCCTTTTATAAAGGGCTGGACATACCAGATTTTAAAGTACTGACCTACTCTGAAAGCACCTTTAAAATCATCAGCCCCACATTCCAGGTTTACTGCTGCAGGTGTCTTCAGTAACCACCTGCCTATTTCAGCTACCTGGTGTTAAAGCTGCAGGTGAAGTCTGAGAATCTAGTTGGGTGCTTTCCTCCTTATGCACAACCATCAAAAGCAAAGCAAGTATTCTGCCAGCTGTGCCAGTCTTCAATGATATTTCTGTTACGCCTTCAACACCACCAAAAGTATGGCACGGACTTCAGAAGATTTACTTAACTAAAGGTGACCACTGTTAGCAGGAGTAACAGAAAGGTACAAAAATTTTCAGTACATGTGGGCAATAGCTTTATGATGTATGGAGATCTTATTTCTTATATAGCAGAGATGAATTTACGAGGTTCAGGGAGTCCCCAGACCACCTTGGGAAACTTAATGCAATCACAGCTGCTTCTTTAACAAGAATGAGCCTCAATCAGCCCTGACACCAGGTTAGGAAGAGGTCATCACAGAAGGAAAGTACTAGATGGTGCCCAAATCATCAAAATTCAATATCCTTAACACTGAGCCAGACACCAAGGGAAGAACAACTGGGGACTTTCAATTAAAATACACTTTACAAAATGTTAAATGGCAGATATGTAACAAAACTGTGTGACATTCATACTTTCGCTGTTATGCCTCCAGACCATTTTACAGGAACCTGTCAGATGCGATCAGGCTTGTTTATTCTGCATTTAAATGTAGGACCTGAGGCAGTCTGGTTTGAAAAAAAAAAAAAGACAGAAAAGGCACATATTGTCCCTGGCAGTTGCTTGGTTTTTACAACAAAGGCAATGCCTTGTTAACTGTTTACTCCAAACCAAAATTATTTCAGTGCTCTGCAACATTACATTCTTGAGAACATCTCTACTTTCTGCCTCAGCACAGGTAGAAATTTAATTAAAATGGAAATTAAAGAAGAAATAAAAAAGGAACAAAGTGCCATTAACACGCACCCCACACACCCCCAAAATCAGGTGATTCATATAGAGCATCTTCTAAACCTCACATAAGCCACTGATAATGGATTAAGTGGCAGTGTCCCTTCAGGCTCCAGTTATAAATCCTTATCTGCTTAAGGTTGCTCCAGAAAGATTGCCAGCTGACAGCATGATTCTTAAGAGAGAAATCCTCCCTGGCACTTCACAATCGCATACCAACTACTACAGCATCGTCTGTGCCTTCATGTTTGCATTCACAGAGGATGATGGTTCACTGTTTAGGGTTCAGCATCCCCCACTTGCAAGTCTAATTTTAAGCACAGCCATTGTCTGGGCTGAGTTTCTGACTGACTTTGCCCGTGACACAGGGGTAAGCATTCATAACGTCTCCTTGCATGGCCATTAAAAAAGCCGTGATATAATCACCCTCAGTCCGCACAACTGTTCAAATCAGCCAAGTACAGAGGAAAGGAGCAGAGAGGTGTAACGGAAGAATAATGCAAGTATCAGAAAATCCTTCAGTAGAACAACCAGTTGCCCGGCTCATCATTAACCACTTCCACTCCCGTAGACCATGCCAAAGAAGTATCCGAAAGAAAGCTCAGTAAAAATGAGGGTGAACAGCAACATCCCTTTTTTCAAAGCTGGTGGATGCAAATTCTGTAACACACAGGGAAGCTGCAACAAGTTTTGATCATCTGAAATGGCTGTGGGAGCAGCATCTTCCCTCATTCCCTGCTTACAGAGAGATGGCTGACATCCTCCACCCTCATCGTTCAGTGCCTTTGGCGGTGAAAATGTGCTTAGCGAAGAGGTACCCAGGTAGGGCTGAACACACACAGTGTGTATTGCTGCCCAAGGAAATCGCTTTCAAGAATGACGGGTTGTTTTCTGCTACCACCCTCCCAGACTACAGCAAAAGGGGGCAAAAAGGGCAGGGACAGAGACCTTGGGCAGTCACTCATATTCGCCTTACAAAAGTCATCCTCATCTGATTTGGTCCCGACAGTGCCCCAGGATTTCAGGAAACAGATTTCATCCTTATGAGGAACAAAATAACCACATAAACTGGACAAGGAGCCCCAAATACCCCCTGCCCTCCTCCAAACAGGACTGACAGTCCCACGCACACAGACACATTCCTGGAGCACCCAGAAAAGACTCCAAAGCAAAGCTTCCATTCAGCCAGAAACACACGGGCACTCTTTGGCTGTCTAACTCCTCTGACACATTGTCCCTTGCTTTCCCGGGGTGCCGCTGCCCAGGGAGTCCTGTGCACCCATCAGCCACCCATGGGGCACTGCCGGGGAAGCAGTGGCAGGGCTGGGAGAAGGGCAGGGGACCCACACCACCAGAGCACATGGGGTGCCAGGCACGGGGTCATCCCTCCGTCCCGAGGTGCTCAGGGAGCCCAATCTGCCCGGCATGCCCAGGGAACCCAGCCTGTCCCACGGTGCCCGGGATGCCTGCCCGGCGTGGGATGCTCGGGATGCTGTGAGTGCCTAGGGATCTCATCCCGATTCGGGGTCCCTGGGGTGCGCAGCATTCGTGTTCCGCCTGGGTGCCCATCCCACCTCGGGGTGCCCAAA
>NW_010271391.1:0-585 GCF_000690775.1 Eurypyga helias
CCAGTTGTAAAGCTGTCGCTTTGGCCTTTTCATCTGCCAATCTGTTCCCTTAGATTAGAAGGAGGCTGGATTCAAAATAGCGTCTAATTATAGTCAAATCATCCTTTTCAATTAATATTGATTCATATTTTAATATTATAGACTCTGTAAGCCACCTTCCTGCCTTTTGAGTAAGGATTGTTCTTACCTGGTGAGGGGTGACAACAATCAGTTCCACCCCCCCCGGAGTAATAATTTGGTCCTAAGAACTGATCTAATTGTCCTAACAATCCAATAGGTTCCTCAGTCAGGGACTTCATTTCCTTTTTAAAACTCCTCATCCTTCCGCTGGTAAGGGGGGAGCTTACATATCCTATTTTTCCTTGTCCCATCGGAACTTCCCTAAGTGGGTACATAGGAGCATTAGTACAGTTAGTATTGGGAAAGGGGAAGTTCTCAATATATTTTGCATTGTTCTAACTCCCGCTGGAGCCTGGAGTGCACTCCCCCTCTAGAAGCGGAGTCTGTTTGTCACGTTAAAGGGTAAACTAATTTGGCAGAAAATAGACCCCCTTTGCATTCCGGCTTGTCCTCGGGTATCAGAGG
>NW_010271391.1:814-1044 GCF_000690775.1 Eurypyga helias
TAAAGTGCAGTTTAGTAAAGTGACAGAAACACAGGTTCTTATGGATTGCCTGTGGTAGTGCACTGTCTGCAAAGCACGTGTAAATATTGAAACTATGGATAATACAGCGCACAGAATCTAGTAACATAAAACTACTCGAGTGATACAGCAGCATAAAATAACTCTGTATAGAGATTTTTAAGTTTCTGAGGAAAATACTTGAGAGTTTAAATCTCACCCAAGGCGTCCCT
>NW_010271392.1:0-25416 GCF_000690775.1 Eurypyga helias
TTATTATTACTATTATTATTATTATCATATGGTTTGTTACCAGATCAGAACACCATAATTTGGAGACAGACAATAATTGACTTATCCAAATAATTGAGGATAAATTTTTGACAACTCACCTTATAAACACAAACATGAATTAAGGAGTTGTTAAAGAATTATGCAACCCAAATAAATTATGTCCAGATCCAAGAATGTTTATATGCAGGGTTGATTTAGCCCAGCAGGAGTCAGCAGTGTACTGAAGTGTTTTGAGAAATGCCTTACTAATGTCTCAGGAATGGTTTGTTCTTGCACACAAAAGGAAGAAAACTTCACACAAGTCAAGAAAAACCACATCCAGTAGTAATCAGCATACTTGAGGGTAGTCTCAGTAAGGAGATAAGTAACTAGGGGTCACCAATCCCTTTGAAGCCAGTGGCAGGCAATCACTAGGTGAGGTCAGAAACACAAGGGTAGGAACTGGAATGGTTCTTGAATACTGTGTCTGTAACTTTCCATCCACTGAAATAGCAGCCTTGTTCATAGATTCTCTACTAGTTAATTCCTCTAACTTAGTAATTTTTGTTGAGCTCCTCTTAAAATTTCTCTACCTTGCAAATATTTTTACCAGCAATGAATGTCCAAAAGTGAATGTAGTGGCTTTGGTAGTTTCCTACTCTATACTAAGCTTCTTCATGATGTCTTACTGAATACAAAGATTACATGCACATATCTTAAAGTTGAAGAGCAGTGACCTGTTGAATTTGAAGGATTAGTATGTTTATTTTGTTCCTTTCAAACTGATGCTCTGAGTGACACCATCAACAGTTGGCTTTATCAGAGTATTTTTCAAATTGCTGGTTGACTTTCCTTTTTTAACTTATTTCCCTTAATTGTCATTATTGAAAGTATGGATATCAATACAGGCTTCAAAACCCATCAAAATTTGTTCCACTGAGGTCCTTGCCACCTTACTCTATTAGAGTATTCCACATACTAAAGTCAATGGTATTACATTTTCCACCATTACCAAGTGGTTAAAGGATTTAAATGCAATTCCCCAGTTTTAAAATTCTTCAGTCAAACTTGCTCATTAATTGTGTCTTTCTACAAGTTTCACTTTTTCAAATTCTGATCTTTTTAATAGAATAATTTGAAATGCATGGTCTTATCTGCAAAGTTTTCTTTTTTGCTGAATTAAGACAGTTCTTTTGAGTAGTGATCTTGGATGAAAAATGAAATTACTCAAAGACACACCCATTCTGGGCAATGCATTTGCTCAGTGCCCTATTAATTTCTTATCTTTTTTCTATAGAAAATATGTTATTCTTGCTGTAATTGTACAATAGATAATAGCAAGTCCCCCTTGACTATCTTTGAGGATTATAAACACACTTTGTCTCACTCATCCTCTTGTAGATATTTTGGTAGAAGATAAAGCAGGCTATTGATTAAAAAAATATTAATAATAATAGCAACAACAATTCTGCAATTCCCTTTCATCAGTAGCAGACAAGTAGGGGACCCAGACAGGAATGTGGAGTCTTTGTTTAGAGGCGCAGAAAAATGTTTCTGCATTAAGGATGTTGTGAACTGAATGGATAGCTTGGGGTTGTTCTGAGCAGGAAGGATTTCAAGCTCTTGGAGGAAGTCATAGAGGATGGAGAGGATGCTGACCTGGCAGGCTGGAGGCTGGAGAAAATAGTTATAAGTGGATCTGAAGGAGAGGACCAGGGAATGGCACACTGAAGAAAGAGTCAAGAAAAAGAATGAGGTGGTAAACATGAGAAGTCAGAGCTGGGTTTGAATGCTGGGAAAAGAAAAGCGTGGGAAACAGAGTAACGTGGAACAAACAGCTTTACTCCAAAGGCTTTGATACCATGATATGTCTCAGTTTTACCCTCTGAAAGGGAGAATGAGGGAAGACAAACTCTCAGAGAGATCTTTCACTCATCTCTGCCATCAAACCCTAGCCTTCCTCCACCAAATCTTTCCCCAGCATATCATCTTTATGTCACACCTATCTGCCTTCTCCACCTCCCACTTTGGTGTTTCTCTGTTAAAAATAAAATACATTCAACATGAAGAGGAGTCTAGGTAAATCCAGAGGGAGTGTATTACTTTCTCTGCTTATTCTGGCCACCAGTAACTACTGGGATGTATCATACCTCCCAGCACATACAACCAGCTCTTTATGGGCTCAACCATCTCTTGAAATCCCTCTCCTTCCCTCGGGTAGGAGAGGGGAGACGTGTCTTGAGGTCTGGATACCAACTACTGTGCCAGGACATAGGGGAAGTCAGGAAACAGACTCTGTCGAGTCCTTTGAAATAAGGGTTGGCTTTTATCGTTTCTAGTCTTCAATCATTTTCCCTTGGCATCTGCTGCAGTTCTTTAAAATCTGGTCCACTGCTATACCACTACTAAAACCAGCAAGGTCTCACTGTGACAGATTGGTAATAGACTCAGCAGAAAGCTGCAATTTTTCAAAGTCACATAAATGACCTAGGAGGACAGGTCTGATTTGATTTTCAGTGGGACCCATGCCCCCTCGCCAATATCATATTAAATCCTTTAAAGCCGCATTATTTGTTCTGCTCTGCAATGGAGTGTTCATGAGCGGTGTCAAGTCCACATTACACTGTGAAAACCGTGGCTCTTCTTTCATATGTGACTAGCCAAGCACCGTAAAATATGATAACATTTCCCACACATAAGCTCACACAAATCTTCTGTGGTTTGTAAATCAATGTTTTCCAAAAATCCTGTATGTAGGGACAAAGTTGTGTGAGTGTGTGCATATTTGTGCATGTATGAATGCTAGGGATGGATACATCTGTCAGGTATGCATGTCAGATAACCTGTGTCTTGTTTTGTGCAGAGGAGTACTTGGAGGTTGTTGAGTTGCAAAAGGCAAGCAGGATATCTTGTGGCATCGTCCTGTCAGATTTTGGTTTATGGACTGGGTTGAAACTTTCAAATAAAATCCTTCCAATACGCTAGGTTTGATACTTAACTGAGAGGTCTTGTATTGCCTTCCTATTGATTTTATACTACTGAGTTACAGAAAGAGTAGAAGGGGCAGAAGTGGATGCTGCGGCAGCTGCTGTGAGCTGAAGGAATCTCCCTCTGACAGTTCAGCTATGACAATACAGCTCCAATATATTCATCTTTTCCTGCCTTTATTGAGTTTTGTTTAATTTTTCAAAAACATATCTTTTTTCTTTGTATACTTTTATTCTCCTTTGAGCACACTGTGTATAACGTCATAATATTCAACAGAACATTTTTTTAATGTTTAGTTTCTGCACTCAGGGATCACCTGTAGGTCGAATTTACCAATCTTGTTGCTCAAATTGAAATAGTAGAACTATAAAGAGAATAATCAATGAAAATAACCTGGCTTTGAGAATTGCAGTTGAGGCCTTCAGTGGAATCAATTCTTGCCCTTGCTACAATCTCTGCAGACACTGCAAATTTAATTATGTATAATCCTGTGTATGCATTTCTAATCTCATTCCCAGTGGTATAGCCTACAAGGTGCTTCAAATCAATGAACTAGAGCAATATAAAATAAGAGAAAATGACAATAGAAATATAGACTTTTAAAAAAGGTTTTCTATATCCCCTTTAGCTATGACAATGTTTGTTTCTGTTTCCCTGTTTTATTAATACCTTAAGCACATTCCATTGATTAATCCATTGTAATTTTTTCCATTTTCCTTCCCTGGATAACAATGGAATGCTGCCTTCCTCCTGGCTACACTGATTTAACCATGCATCTTGTTATTTTTGTTCTGGTATTCAGGAGGATTTTATAACCTAAGGGTATGTGGGAGGCCATGTCTGCAGGGAATATTATATCTTTGTAGAAAAACCTAGGGAGTTGGAAAAAACAGGGTAACTCAATATCTTTTTTCATGTCTGAACCAGAATCAGAAAATTTTAAATTAGTGTTTGGGAACACTTGTTCTGACTTTAACTTAATTATATTTAGCTTAATTATGTTCATCAATTAGAGAAGTTAAAATGCATGGTTAGACCTGTTAGCAAGGGAGAAGCAGTAAGTTATTCAGTTCTTTTGGAGAAAAGTCGACAAAGACTTATTGCTTCTAACACTGAATTATCATTTCAGGGCAAGGTTGCTTGAGGTAAGACTCAGTGAAAGTGTTTGTATGTCATCAAACCATTATCTGCACCAAGCTTTTATGTTTAAGCACGCATATGAAGTCTGAGTCATCCTCCAGCACTGACATTATTAACCCAGACCTCATTTCCTGGGCCCTTTCCCCACTTTGTGTGTAAACCTTGTGGGTGATTCCTACTGCCTGAAGGTTTCCCCGCAACTTACTCTGTTTCTTAGTACTTACACATGCATGGGACTTTTGCCAGGAGATTCTATCAGAAAAATGCACTGATTTTCATTGGTTTGCTGTTGTGGAGAGGTTTTTGCAAGTTTCAGTCCTAGTCTACTATTTGGCGTATGTTTGTCCATGGGGCACTTGCTACCTGTGGTTTGTTTGAAGAGTTTGCATTTCCGCTTGAAACTTCAGAAAGAGAAAAATTCTGCATAGTCTAATTTCATTTCAAAGTGGCTACCAATTGTTAAATGACTTCCTACAAGGTCTTAGTGTATGAGATTACATATTCTAAAATGTGGCTTACCATTACTGAGAGATTAGGTTTTGTGTTTGATATATTTGCGCATAATACTTGGTGGCATCTTTAGAGATTTAATCTGTTTTGGTAGAGGTCTGGGCCCACTTAGTTAAAGTTATTTTTTAATTCATGAAGTAAACACTGTAGAGGAAGCTCCTTTGTCCTCAGATGTTTTTAATTAGGCCTTGGTTGTTTCACACCTTTTGGGTGTGCTATGAATGTGGCAAGATTTAAAGAACAAGATTAATTGGTCTTTGGATTTTTGCTATATACTATTGCCATTTTTATGCTGATTCTGGCATCTGGATGATTGGGTATTGGAGTATTTCAGATGCAGTTTGAATGACGGTGATTACTGATCTTGCAGGTGAAATCAGTGACAGTGTTAAAGATGTCAGGTTACTATCATAGGTACAGGATGGATTTTCTGGGCTTGTAGATATTAGTTCCTGTCATTTGTCCTTCTGAATATTCATTTGATTAATAGGTGGGAAATCAACAGTAGCATGGAATTAATCATATTTATTTTGCTTCCTCCTGTGGTCTTAATAAAGTCCATGTCAGTAATGTAGGCTACAACTGTGCTTCATAATAAATACTACATAGTCTTGCAACATATGATTGTAGCTGATTTTTAACCTTAAGAGCAACAACTACTTTTTAAATGTTGTAAGAAAATAGTAAAATATAAACATAATGTCACCTTTTGTACTGATGATAACATGCCAAAAGTAGAGCCTTGCACAGACCTAATCTAATAATCAAGAAGAAAAAATAATTGTCTCCATTGGTGATTCTTATTAAACAGAGATAAAAATAAAATTATATTATAAATGTATCCTCTAATAGCTTCCACTACGTATCCTGTCTCCACCTACAGTATTATTTTTTCCTTTAACCTATTACTAACTCATCAGATAAGCAAAGTATTAAGAGATTTTCCCAGTACCTGTAATTATAATGACCAGCAGCAATTGCAAGGCTCCCTTCTGTAGCTGTCCTTGAGATGATTATGTGCTTGGGTTTCTCAAGGACCAGCAATCCCTCTGCAAATACTTGAAACTGTGTTTTGGATTTTAATGTATATTATTATAACCAAGGTCCCTTTCTTCCCTCTAATGCCATGGTAAATTTCCTACATGCAATGTTTTTCAGTAAAAAATTTTCAGTAGTTTTGCTGGTTTTTAGCCTTCCCTCTAGTTTTTCTTGGTGACATGCAATAATTTTGCGGGGACCTTTCACTCCACAACCATCCCTCAACAGTGCCCAGGGAAAGAAATCCACTCAGGCTCATACAAGAAATAATTCTCATGAGCATCTGCCAGAATTAACTGTATTAATCTCCGTACACTCACGGCTCTAAGGGAAGTGCCCAACTGAAGTCTCAGTACATTTTCCAAGTATCGCTTTGTGAAAGACATAATGATAAGGCAGGTAGCTCTCTGCTTCTGGCCATGGCTGTGCTGCCAAACCTTTGCTCATTCCTGTGAGAGGTCAGTGCTGCTCAAGTCTGCCAGCTGAATCACTTGGGTGGTTGATCCTTGACTAGTTTTAGTCAGAATAAGCTGCTTAGGCTTAAGTTCTTAAACAGAGGATCTTTATTACAAAATAATTTAGCCTAAGCAATTTTTCTGTGCTGTGAGGATTTACTCTGAAAATCAGGTTAATTAGAAATATTTGGTATACAGTATTTAAAAGCACCATACAACCCTTCTTGTTTATTCAATCCTAGACAGCAATTTGCAACAGCTGTCAGAAAAAGCCTCCAGCAAACTCCATTTTTGATCACTGATGTCTTTCTTCCTAAGGGTTGTGCGATGCAACACTAATGAGGCACATTGCTCCATCTCTCCACCCTCTGCAACCCCCTTTCCTCTTACTCCACCACCCATGTTTTCCAGATTTGCCCTTCTCTCACCTTGCACCTAATTAATACTACTTTGAAAACATATTCAAACCTGAGAGCTTAGGTCACTCAAGGGATCCCCGTGCTATGAAGCTGACATTCCTGGTGGCAGATTGCTGTGGCCACGGATGTGTTGGAGGAAACATGGACAATTTCCCAGGTTGTTTTTCAAGAAAGCACTTGAAAAAATCATTATTTCCCAATAATACTTTGATTATATTGAAGCAGAATTTTCTAAATAAAAAAATGCATTAGTATATTTTTTCAACCATTTTTATTTGCTCATTAGTTCCTGTCTTTAGCTGTTCTTCACTCCTCTGTTTCAGGGGTCTAAACAGGTGTTCAGCACAAATGCAGACACTGTTTGCCTGTCAAGGGCAAGGAAATATATCTAGGGGTGGCAGATATGGTGACAATTGGAGTTCTGATAAAACAACAGACTGTGCTCCCTGCTCTCATTACTTTAGTTAGAAAGTGCTTTTATTCTATGAAAGGGTGATCTATTTCACTGAAATATACCTTTCAAATAACTCCTATAATAGTCTGAAATCATGACTAGTAATTGGACTACAAAAAAATTACTTAGGAATCTGTAAAAGCTTTGTAAACAAAAGTTCATATGCTCACATGTAATATAGTCATTGCAAAAAACTGAAATGAGTGAAGTTAAGAAAAAAGACAGAATAGTGTCTAGCTTAGAGTGAGGAAATATTGTCAGAGATATCCATAATACAGCATTTCCACAAATATTAAATTTCTTCCAGAAGAAACGGATCCTTCCAAGGTGATATACTCTTGGTATAAACCACCATGTAAAAATAAAGTGCTAACTGCCTGACAGTTTGAATGCCAGTTCCCTTTTTTCCAGAAAGAACCTCAGGTTTCTTCTTTAGAAGATCACAATCACAGCTATAACTCTGCACCAAAAAGGATCAAGTCCTGACCTCAGTGTAAATGAACAATACCCTAATGCTGAAATGAAATGATCCAAGACATGTAATTTGCTACTATGAAGCAGGTTAGTGAAAAATGCAATTCATGTATGGTATGGATGGGAGTGAACACTTGACTCATTAGGATTTCCAACTCAGGAGTCATGCTGAGCTAGATAAGACTTACATTACTTGCTTGGATAAACCATAATGACAAAAAAAAGTGAAGATATTTATATTATTTTCAGTGTTTGCCTAACTTGATTATGTTAATTTTATAACCTCCATCTTCAGAAAGAGAAAAAAGGAGGATCCAGGCAACTAAAGACCAGTCAGTCTCACGTCTGTGCCTGACAAGATCATGGAGTAGATGTTCCTGGAAGCCATGCTAAGGCACATGGAGAGTGAGGAGGTGATTGGTGACAGCCAGCATGGCTTCACCAAGGGCAGATCATGCCTGACAGTATGGTGGCCTTATGCGATGGGGTCACGACCCTGGTGGATAAAGGACAGGCAACTGATGTCATCTACCTGGACTTGTGCAAAGCCTTCGACACTGTCCCGCATGACATCCTTGTCTCTAAATTGGAGAGACATGGATTTGATGGATGGACCACTTGGTGGATAAGGAACTGACTTGATGGTCACACTCAGAGAGTGGTGGTCAATGGCTCGATGTCTGAGTGGAGACTGGTGATGAGTAGCGTTCCTCAGGGGTTGCAGTTGGGATTGGTACTGTTTAACATCTTTTACAGTGACATAGATGGCGGGATTGAGTGCACCCTCAGCAAGTTTGCTGATGACACCAAGCTGTGTGGTGCAATTGACATGTAGGAGGGAAGGGATGCCATCCAGAGGGACCTTGACAGGCTGGAGAGGTGGGCCTGTGCACATCTTACAAAGTTCAACAAGGTCAAGTTCAAGGTCGTTCACCTGGACGGGGGGAATCCCAAGCACAAGTACAGGCTGGCCAGAGAATGGAGAGAGAGCAGCTTTGAGGAGAAGGACTTGCGGTACTGGTGAATCAAAAGCTGAACATGAGCCGGCAGTGTGCGCTGGCAGCCCAGAAAGCTGATCATATCCTGGGCTGTATCAGGAGAAGTGTGGCCAGCTGCTCTCGTGAGACCCCACCTGGAGTACTGCGTCCTCAACATAGGAAGGATATAGACCGGTTGGAGCAAGTCCAGAGGAGGCTACAGAGATAATCAGAGGGTTGGAGCACCTCTTCTACAATGAAAGGCTGAGACAGTTGGGCTTGTTCAGCCTGGAGAAGAGAAGGCTCCAGGGAGACCTTATTGTCCCCCTTATATGTCCCCCTTCCAGTACCTGAAGGGGCTACAAGGAAGCTCGAGGGGTACCTTTTACAGTGACAGGACAAGGGGTAATGAGTTTAAATTGAAAGAGGGTAGGTTTAGATTAGATATCTGGAACATATTCTTCACAGAGAGGATGGTGAGGCACTGGAACAGGTTGCCCAGAGAAGCTGTGGATGCCCCATCCCTGGAAGTGTTCAAGGCCAGGCTGGGTGGGGGTTGGAACAACCTGGTCTAGTGGAAGGTGTGCCTGCCCATGGCAGGGGGTTGGAATTAGATGATCTTTAAGGCCCCTTCCAACCTAAAGCATTCTGTGATTCTATACGTTTTAGAAGAAATATTAAAATACACATGTAAAAAAATAGGACTACTTTCATTTTCTTCTGAGGGACACTAATTTTTTTAATAACAATAATAACAAAGTAAAAATGTTAAAAATTCTCTCATCCATGTTCACCTTCATGTCTCTAACATTTTCTGTTTCATAACCCACAGCTGGAAATAAAGCAGCTTTGGCCCTTGCCTTCCTTATTCAAAGCATATAAGGAAGGAATGAAGAGGAAACTCATCTTAATTTTCAGATTCTGGAATTACCAGATTCATGGTAAGAATGCAAATACACTCATGAGCTACAAGCTTCACACTTCCTGATGATTAAGAAATTTAAAAAACTAAGGCATGTTTTTTAACTTCATTCCATTGAATTCCCCAGCAGAAAAAGGAGCCCGGCAAATAGAGGGAGGCTTTGGTGGTTTTATTTTGATAGCCAAAAATTTCTTTTGTATTGAATCAAAAAAGGCTATATAAGAGGACTTACCCTGCCTCTCAAAAGAGAACTACAGAAGGAAAACCTTATTAAAAATGTTAGTGTTTAATCTGGCCTGCTAAAAGTCAGCTAAGTATCTCACCACCTTCCAGAGAGCTTTTCCTTCCTTCACCGCAGGTCCCATCTCCACTGTAGCATCAACAAGAAAGCCTTCTTCTGCATAGTTGTTTATTCTGCTCCTCTCAGAAAGGTATACAGAATCCAAGCTTATTTGTTCTACAAAAGAAAAACGTACTCAGTGTGCAAGTAATTCCATAAAGTGCAAGCTGCAGGTGCTTGTTCATGTGAAACTATTGATACAGCTCAAGAAATTACAAAAAGGCAAAATATGATGGATGGTGTGCATTTCATAAGCAAGATTACAGCCTCTAGGGTGTATTGGATTAACTTTACGCAAGAGATAATCTTTCTGATGTTGCAGTGTGTGTGATTAATATTGTAGGTGTTGATGAAGCGTGGCTGCCTTTAATACGTTTAATATGACAAGCAGGGGGTTATGCTGGATACAGCTATTACATTTGGAGTGAGTAAATCTGCCATCAGTTCTGCTAGCACAGCACCCAGATTGCTCACGTGCATGAAGTCACTGCACAGGGTGGGACGCTTGGCTCATCTTCGTGATGACAACGCCAGCAAGATTGGTGGCAGCTCCCAGAGGAAAAGCTTGGGAATGAGGAGAGATGCAGGAACAGGTCAACTTGGTTCTACCACAATATTAAAGGTTCTGAAAGTTCTGACAGTAAAACTGCCAGACATTTAAGGCACTGATTAAATATTTATATAAAACCCACATACTTTGCTATGTGTCTCCAGTACTTTCACTTTGGTCTGGGGGCTTGAGAAATGTAGGTATTTCATCTAGCTAAAGCACAGCCACAAAGCCCTGCTTAAACATTAGTGTGATGAGACAAAATTGCAGAAACAGACAGACTGCAGTGTTACACAATGTTTGCAGGTGTATACATAATTACACTTTCATTATACCTTATTTGAAGCGATTCCTGTGTCCGTCAATAGGAGTCATATTTTCCCAGCCACAAAGCTCCAGGAGTCATATTTTTCCAGCCACAATCATTTTTCCCAGCCACAAAGCTCCAGGTCACAAAACCACATCAGAATGGGTAGTTAGTCCGGTTGAGTTTAGGGAGTGAGTTGATCTAAATGGATTAAGTATTCATAGTCTGCTTAGGAAGGGAGCAATTTGTGACTGTAGCGCTTCCTGCAAATGCCTAAACAATTATTTATCTTTATAGTCTCAGGCCCTTAATTTGCTTTCTTAGTTGTCCCAATTATTTGCATACTGGAACATCAACAAATTGCTAGCCTGATATCAAAAAAGTGTGTACATGAACTACATCCTTCCTAATTTGAATATCCAGAGTTTTACTATTCAGGATCTCTTCTGCATGTATCTGCAATAAAGCCTTGACTGCATATGAGAAAACAACATACTGGAAGTTTTGGAAATGGGGAGGTGGAGAGCAACATGGGATGATATCAAAGCAAAAATGGCTGCCAATTGTTCTATTGCTCCTGGTCATCTGTGCTGTTGACCACATGGAAACACCACTTGAACGAACTGGTTTGATAAGACCACATGTGAAAACTCTGCTTTCCTGAAACCACAGAAACTATGTTTCTCCTAAACCCTTTTCTCCAATGTCTGTTATCTTCTTTAAAACTTAGGAGCAATTACACACAATGAAAATACCTTTATTTTTTAGGGTCCTTTAGCTGAACATGGTCTCTGTGTTGTATTTGACTTTGATAAAAGGAGATTTGTTACTGTTTCTTTTTAATGAACAGCTGACAATGGATTTTTCTCTCCTGCTGTTTTCTTTCTTATCAGCACTGTTGAGAACCTGGAAGTCAACAGCCTTTTGAAATAATTTGGCTCTGATACAGGAAATTTTATGAAACCTTAAACTTCACTGCTTAGCATACATATGTGGATCTCATTCAATCTGATTATGTGAGTCTGAACACATACAGCAGTGTCTTACATGGCTGTATTCTAACCTGCAAGGCTAATTGTGTCTTTGAGAACACTGTCATGTATTGCAGGCACTAATTAAAAACTGTGCAGTCTCATGAGTTTTGTGTCTGATTTCTGTTTCCATTAAATATGCTGCATTTATATCAATGTTACAGGATGGACTTGGAGAGAAAGCTGTAACTTGCATGAGTAAGAGCTCATGCGTATTTTGTAACAGCTGAATGAAAATGTTGAAGTTAAATTGTTCTCCTAAGTGAAAATAATTTTATAAATTACAGATGCTAAGAAAAGAGTTTCAGTGGGTTGGATGTAATCTTATGCTAGGCCATTGATTGGTAAGATACTCTTCTATGCTGGAATGATACAAAATGAAGAATTTTTATCTTCTCTTGTTTATTGTAACTCAAGCTGTGTGTTCAGACAAGCATGTGTGTACAAAGAATAGGTAACACACATTAGGCACATGTTTTAGACTGATATCAAAGATGACAAAATTAACCCTGCTCAAAAAACTAAGTAATCTTCCAGCACCAAAAATACCTACAATTCCTAATGCTCCACAGAAATTACTTGCAGGTTTCCATAACATCTGAAAACCTCTGTGTTACAAGATACTGTCTTCAAAATCTTAGTTTCCAGAGCATTTCTATACCCAGCCAGGGTAAAATGTGCTAAGGAAGCTTGAAGCTCTTTGTAGGAATGTCAGCAACTA
This sequence comes from Eurypyga helias, assembly GCF_000690775.1. NCBI lineage: Eukaryota > Metazoa > Chordata > Aves > Eurypygiformes > Eurypygidae > Eurypyga > Eurypyga helias. Next base: position 12,327 of record NW_010271392.1, read on the forward strand.
GACCAGGCAAAGTGGTTAGACCTACTCATAGCTCACAGCTACCTCCAGAAACAACCAGCAAAGCTCATGAGTTTGGTAGACAAAGAGAGAAAATGAAGCAGCAAAAGGTACAGATGAGGTACTCTGCCAACCTGCAAGTCGAGGACTGGAGAGCCAGCACAAGCTACAGGGTAAGGGAGAAGCAGATGATTAACTGTGATGATACAAAAAAAGTCTGGAAGTGCCTTAAAAATCTATTAATACAGGCCAACTTCATAATAAAACATAATGAAGTCCATTGTATGTGTTTGGAAGGTTATTAAACTGCTCAGCTTGTTGCATGCCTGCCCACCCTTAGTGACACAGCAGGCCAGGGGTTTCAGAGAAAGACGGATACGTTCTCCCTCACAGCCTTAATTTCCTCCTAAATGTCCTGCTGCCTTTATGGTTACAGTTCCCCTTTCTCCTTAAACAGGAGACATGCTACATTAAAATAATAGATGCTTCCTCTCCATAAACCCTTAGCAGGTTTCAGTTGTTTTCCATCACTGTATATACAGTGGGGTGGGATGGGAGACTGCCATCACGTTACATTGTTCTTCTCCCTCTCTGGCTGTTGTGGCAATTTCTGCTCTCACACCTCCCTGCTTGGTAATGGTCAAAGGGGAAAATGACATCTAATTCCTATGTCTAGATGGGAAGACTTGCATTTGAAACTGCAATCATATTTTTAGTTTGAATTGACTATCTAATGAACAGATCTAACTATATGAATGAAGATTAAAAGTACTTGTTCAACATCATCAGAATAGACATCAAAAGCTGCTCTGTAAGTACAGAAAATTCTGGTATCTGCTGTTCAGTTAATTTGCTGGTTTGATTTTCCTCAACACTTCTGAATCCAATATACACTATTCAAATACTATTTTCCTTAAATGATTAAGAGGCAACAGCAAGTTTTTGCTTTAATATAGGTTGTGAGAATTTCCACATTAAGATTGAATAGGAATTATTTCTTTAAAAGGATTAATTTTGAGTCTCTTCTAGAAGGTCACTTCATTGGATTTCAGGAAGCCTAACAAATTACAAGCCTTCAATGTAAGAAGTTTCATGGCTAAATCAACTTAAGAATATTTATGTTCTGTCACAACTTAATGTGCTGCTGAGTGCTGCATAAAGTTGCACACAGTGGAACTACTAGAAAGATCTTTTCTGAGTTAAGTGAACAAGTAATTCTCAAGAGAATTTATTAGTAAGCTGCAGTATATAATTTTATTTTATCTTAGGTGTTTTGCCTTTGAAGTTAAACTGCTTGCCACAATTATATTTTAAGGTTCCTACAATGATTATTCATGGATCTTTGCTATTATTTCACTGAATCATCAAAGGAAAAGCAGTTAGATTGATCTCAGCAGAAGATGAGGTTTTGTCAAAGATGAGTTTCAGAAGTAAAAAGTGCAATTTTTTCTTTGTATTGAAGCAAAGGTATTAACAAATACACAGATAATGATGTTCTAAGATAGGAACTCTTTTGTGTGTAAAGAACAGCGTTTAAAAGCAATGCATAGGGAGCCAAATACATTAACCACATCATTCTTTTTCATAGGATTTGTCCACGTTTCTCCTTGTGTACTGCAATGAAAGTTCACTCCCGCAGTACTCAGCTCAAAGGCTTCCCACTAAAGACAGCACTGCACCAGGTGAAAAATGCAAGATGAAGAATTTGGCTTCAGCTGCATCAAAGAGAACATGAATTTTACTGTGCTTAATAGAGACTGGATGAAAGGGAGAAGCATTATTGCAGTACAACATTCTGTTCTCCCTAATTATTGTCATTGCATAAGTGCACTATATTGTGCAACTCCTCTTAACACGGAAAAGATCTTTTAGGTATTCTCTACATAATTATACAATAATTAAAACACAACCAAGGACTATAAAATTCTGTAAAAGATTTTTCCAACAGTTTCTGTGAAATTCATTATTATGAATTCTGAGCAAAAATCAGAGAGCATCTGGTTTGCCCTTTCCAAACGTATTTTCTTTCTGAAAATCGGGTATTATTAGACCGTTGCTGGGAATGTAGGACCTTCTGTCAAGCAATGGTGAAGGGTTTGGGGGAATTTTTCTGAAGGGACCAAGGGCTGCACCACTGAGAAGGAGGGCATTGTGCTGCCAATGGCCATACAAATGAGGACTTTCACAGCTGCTTGGAAAGTTAGAATGGGCAGCTGTTATTCAAAGAGAAAAAGACACACAAACCTCTTTAATTTATTTAATTTGAGCTAGCAGATTTTGTCAAGCTATACAAAATAGAGGAATGTGCTAGTAGCAAACAATGAGCTTAGAGTAAGCAAAGACTTAGATAAGGAAGTTAAAGGAACAGTAGGAGATTCCCATGCCCATTCACAGCACAAAGAATTTCTGAAATCTTCAACATAAGCAGAAAGAATCGTTGCGCTCTCTGACATTTTACTCCCTGCAAGGAGAAATTTGTTAGAGGAATCTATGAGCAGAGGGACCTTCACTCTGAGTAGTTGGCTATGTGGTCTATGAAGACAAATAACCTTCATTTTTCACTCCCTTTCACTTGCTGCCAGCCATTTGAGGTGAAATAAATCAAGACAAACAGTAAAGGAGTTGTCAATGATGTGGTATTTTGTCATCTCAATCACAGGCACTCAGCCATTTAAATTTGTCCCACTATCTTCAGAAGACGACTTTTTTTCACAAGTGTCAACCTCCCCAAACTAGCAGTATTTCCACAAGTAAAAGGTCATGACACATGCCAGAAAAATGTGTCTTAACCTATAGTAGTAGAAGAGCAAATGAGAGCTACACTGTCCACAATTGTGCAAAGACAATCTCTCAGTGATCCAATCTTCATTATCTGTTCAACAGATGCTATTCAGGATGCTGCAGAAAGGAACCAGATGACAGACAGAGAAGGTAAAACTCTCGTTTTTGAGGACAAAAAGGCTCTTCTGACTCTGACTGCTCACAGGTAGCTTACTGGAGAGCTCAACAAATATTCTTCATTCTAACAGGCGATGGCTTGGATTCACCAGCTAAACTTTTTCCATTTCCTGAGATCATGTCTCAAACATTTTAACTCAGCTATGTATCCATTTTCAAAAGGGAAATTTCAATTTTTCAGGTTACTTCACCTATTTTTTCCAGCATTCCCCAATAAAACCTATTCTGTCTCAATTCAGCTATTTTTGAAATAAACATTGAAATTCACAATGAATCTGACAGCTTTCAAAATTAATACTTCTCATGAATTAACTTACCCTCAAAGACCAAATTCAATAACTGTAAGAAACTGATTCCATAATGGCAAAATCATTGATTAAACCAAAAAAACCTAAACGTAAGCAGTGATCAACCTGAGAATCAAATGAGCCAATACCTACTTTGGGAATTTTAATGACTTTTTAATATCTAGCGTGTTATGATCTGGCAACTGATTAAAAGAATTTTGTTTGTAAAACATTAGGTATATTAGTTTACATAATGGAGTTCATCTAAAAGGCTTTCCTAGAATTTCCCAGGTGAATTTTACATACTGGATTTGAATACAATATTGCTCTTCATTTATTTTTCTTAGGCTATTGTCAAAAATCCAGAAAAACCGTGAATGCTCATCACAGACATTTTCCTTTCTGTATGTTCTTTTCTAGCTTGAACAGTTTGCAATGATTCTTCTTTGAATTCAGTGCCATATTCAAATGAGAAAATAAAACTTGGGCATACATTTATTTTACATTCATTTTAATTCCCATTCCATGTGCTTTTCACAGCTGCTCATTTTATTGCATTGCTTTTCCAAATGAAAACTGCAGCTGCTCCAGCCTTGCAAGCCATATAATACATGCTATATTAGCCCGTTTCAGAAGACTGTTCCAGACTCAACGGTTATTGTTTTCCTCATCTTCCACCTCTAGCCAGGAAAAGTAGTGTTTAGGTTTAAGTTGCAAATGCAGTCTTCGAAAGTCCCAGTAGTTTTTTACTTGGCTTCCTAAGAAAATGAGGCATGTCTGCCTAGCTTGCTTTCTTTATTCTCCCTAATAACTTTTAGCTTATGGGTCAGTTTTAAACAAATTTGGCAGAGGCAGATGTTTCCAGCCAAGCCAGTTACCATATGCCTAACAGGAAAAGGTGTTTGGGTTGAGAAGAGAAATGCTCTGACTGTAGCATTAATTCAACCGTTTTCAGACAATGGAGAGTCCATGTTCATGCACGGCCTTGAGACATGGTCCTTTAGGAACTAAGAGTTATTGACCCTCATGCTGAACTACTTTTACATATGTAAGAAGTGGTCCAGCTGAAAACCCTATAACTCACTGGGTTGCCTGGCTACCAGCCATTGCCAGTCAACGTGACACGGGGAGATGTACCTGTGTTTGCAGGAACCCTGCAGTTTAACATCCCCTACATGGCAGTTCCACGATGCAGGTGGTCCATTTATCCTAGAGAGTCTCAGCTCCAGGGTCTGTTAGAGTTTTACGCAGACATACCTTGGAGACACCAAGGAATCAGCGCTTACCAACAAGATAAGTAGATCAGGCAATGAATCCAGTTAATTTCTAAATCAGAAGTAGTAGGTTATCTGCAGGAAAGCTGAATCCAGTTACATTTCTAGCTGGTATGCATGCTTCTTGTGAAGTTAATAAAAGCCAAGTAGTATTTTTCCTGTTGAGGTTGACAGCAACATGTCCTGGGATGATAATGGGAAGTCAGTGTACCTGTCTTACATGCAACGATCCTGTTCATTGCCACAGACCTTGCCAGCTGCATGCCAGTATTTTATTTCTCACTGCTGAGCACACTTCTAGAGACACTTGCCAAAAGGAGTCTGCCATGTCGTTGTGCTATTGCCAATTCCTTGAATCCTCCCAGATTGTCATGACCCACGTACATGCAATACAGATCAGTCTAGTGACACTGACTGGTTAACTTTTGGCTGTGGAGAAGTTTTTGGGGAATCTTTGAGGAAGATTTTGAAGCATACTGGTATAAAATGCCAGCAATACAGCAGTGAGACCTGCTCTGTATTATCAACTTCAAATCAGTGCTATTTTTCAGCTACCTGATGGCTTGATCAAGAAAAGAAACCGCATAAGCAACTGTTTGGAACAGTACTATCTAACGGCTACATTAACGCCCCAAAGGGCAGATTTCCACATCTGATTCTTTAAGGGACAGAACTGAAGCTGCCTCAGGAGAGCATACAGCTGCCGCACATGCAGCACAAACTTTGTGTGGTTGCAGTGATTCAAAAAGCCACAGGCGTAGAAAGTTTGGGGGTTTTGTAGCTATGCACTTGAGGAGAACCGTCTTCATTCTTTGCAGCATTTACTAGTAAGAAGATGGTTGAAAACAGTAAATGGGTCCCTAACTTTCTGCTTTTAACTGTAGTCTTCTTTCCTATTTGCCTGAATCACCGTAATATAGGTAACCTCAAAACCTCAAAAACCTCAGTGATGGTCTGCTGTCAAAACTTAATGTCCTGCATTAGGTTTTCAACAAAGTCTGCTGTTTTACCCTAACACGAAGAATGGGTTGAAGGAAAACAAAAGCTGTTTCTGTTCTTTTAAAACATGTCTCATTTATCTTTATGACAGCAAAAGATGGTAGTTAAGGATGTGGAAACCAGGTCAATTAAACTGCGTTGTTCCTTGTCCCCGTTTTTTTCCTTTTAACTTTAGCTTTTCTGTGCAATACTGCAAACTTCATCTTCAGCCTTTGATTTTACTGCGCAATACCACACACTTTAATTTCAGCTATTTTCTATTTTCTTTTACAAATAAAGAATGTTGTAGTTACTGTATTATTCAGAAGCATCTCTACCATGGAACTGTTGTTCTGTTCAAAAAATATTGCATGCTATTAAATAAACACTGTTCTGTTTTCAATTAGTGAAAATTGAAAAAAAATACTTTTCATATGCAAGAAAATTCCTCCAGGTTCATTGCAAAACATTGATATGATTATTTCTCAAACACATAATTACTTGATTTGATTGATTAAATATCTAAAATTCTTTCCACTTTTTTTTTTTTTTTAATATATATACATAGGATTGTCTCCCAGGAATTTGCATTTTTCACATTAACTTTATAACCACCAGTTCTGGCTCACAGTCTAGTCACCATGATGTTTCACAAAAGGACCTAACCAGCTAAGTCTTGGAGTCTTCATTTTCTGCTGTTTCAATAAACAACTGCAATTCTGCAAAGGTGATAAGCTCCTTCTCAAGATGGAAGTTCAATATATGACATGTGAGTTGTTTAATGAGTTATAATGCAGTAAATTTATTTGAAATGTTCCTCAGTCCCCTCCAAGCTACCCTCTTCCTATTGCAATATGATAACTAATCCTATATTTATTGCTTGTGAGCTAACACAAGATCAAAGCTAAGAGAGTGGGCAATTTCTCATAACACAAAAATACAAAAGAAAAAGCAAATTCCCACTAACAGCCACTGTTACAGCTGAGTCCCAGACTCCCTACGTATTTATATCATTTGAAGATAAGTCCCTTCCATTTGGTTGGGTGTTTTTAATTTTCTGTCCATTGTAGTTCAATTTTTGCCCTTAGCTTTCAAGATTCTTGGGCAAACGGTTCAGATTTACAATTAAAACTTCGAAGTAATCCCTTCCAGAAATGACAACTCATAGAGAAATTAAGTGTATTTCAAAAGTGATGGAAAGCTCCAATAGTCTGTCTCCTAAATTGCAAAGCCTAGAAGACACTGCTATAATACAGCTCAAACACCCACCTGCTGAAGAGGATGAGCATTCCATTGTGTTCTTTGCTTATGGTTTTGTCTATAATTTGTCATCACTGATGTCTTCATGCAATTTACTGAAGAAAGTGAGAGAAATCATTATGCCACTCATTATGAATAATTACCTGTTTGTAAGAAACACTCATTTGTGACAGCCATAGATATTTTTTTTTTCATACACTCAAAATTCAGTAAGATTCCACTCCCCTTCATTGGTCATTTGCGTTGCTGTGGTGGTGATTAAATGTGATTATGTACTTGATGTGTGGTGGTTTTTTGTTTGTTTGGGGTTTGGTTTTTTTTTTCTCAAGTGACTAAATTTCAAAATTCACAGATTAAGTAGTTCTGAAACAGGGTTGTTTTGTCAATTTGTAATACCAACCATATGGTGAATTAAATGCAACACCATATTTCACTATTGTCTCATATCTGAGGCTCTCATATCTGAGGACTGTCTTTGTACTCATGTGAAATAACCAAGAACAGAAATGTTGAATATTGTACTGTATTATACATAATAAAACTGACCCACAGAAGTGGCTAAAAATGCAAAGGGAAGTTTTACTGGAGAACGTGAAGGCAGTAACATTTTGACTACCTACAGTTTTTTTCTGTGAGGGTTAAATTTAAAAAAAAAAATCTTGATTTCCCACTCTTCTATATCAGAAAGCTTTGCTCTATATTTCTCAACCAGTACTTCCTCAAGGATTACCTTACTGACTACTGAGTAAGTCTAAACCAAGATCATAAACTGGGACATCCCCAGATTACTCCAGACACACCCAAACTACCCTTGTTGTTGAGTAACTTGAAGGACAACAGCAATCCCACAAGCCTTAACATATTTCAGGACCTGATTTGTTCCAAGTTCCAGTCTGTAAGGCATATGCCAGTGATTCCAGGACATGCCCCTCCCTTATACCACCCACCAGGCTCTCTGCAGATCACCTTTGCACCAGCACCCGCTGCAGCCTGCATGTTGCCAAAGTGTTGGGCCTCCAGAAAGCTCCTGCCAGAGGTGGGCAAACTCACTGTCCCAGCGATGCCGAGGAACGACGTCACCTCCACACCTGTGTTCCCATGGCCACCTACATTTCAGCTGCCCATGGAAGCACTGAAATTTTGGTGGAACCACAGGAAGGTGTCTGATTGAAAACTGTAGACTGTCCTCACCCTTCAGGAGGACTATGGTGTTTTCCTAACAGGTTGCTGTTTCCTAAACTGCCTGAAGCATGTGACACATGCAAATGCAATCCCTTGGTCCTGTCACTCCACTTGCGTGCTCTAGTGTGCTTACTGTCCCTCTCCCAGCAAAGCTGGCAGTTGGTCCACATCTGGCTTCATCTTTAGAGGAATCCTTCTCTTATTAAATGCATCCATAGACCTCCTTATGTCCTGGTCTCAGACAGATTATTCAAATGAACACAGGAAAAATAAATACACATAGGCCCTAGCTTGGCTCTCAGATACCTTAATATGATGTCAGATGAAACCAGTAAATTAAAAATGAGAGCACCAATAACTCCTAGTCCCACCAGTCCAGGCCACAGCTCATAGAGTCTGCTCAAATACTTTCTGGAAGCCTCCATTGTCAGTCAAAAAAAAAACCAAACCCCACAAAAAAACAAAACCCAAATTCAAAGGCAAGAGGTTTAACAGAGAAAGAGCCCTGGGACAGAAGCTCTTGTAAGCCCACAGCTCTGTACACCTAACTCCTTCATCTGTTACTGGTGAATGAACCCCCACAACAGTGACTGCAGATACCCCTGGGTCTATCCATCCCCTATAATGTTCCTCCTTCCAAAGCTGCTGCATCTTACAGGACCTGGGGAGCCAGGAAAGCTATTTTCTGGTGCTCATAGGCAGCACAGGAGCACCAAGAGCAGTAGGAAACTAGCCGTAGGGAGGGATGGAGTGGCTTGTGGGTTTTCTACTAGATCCTGAGATCACAAATTTTCTGTTTTGACTCTCTTTGTGGGAACTTATGATGGTTCTGGTCTTCCTACTTATTCTGGTAGAGATTCTTCAGTAGCGAAAACTATTTCTCATTGCCTTTCCTAGCCATAACACTTCATTCTTCCATCCTTCTTTCAAGAGGTGTCCTTCATCACCAGCTGAAGTGATCCTGGTCCATCTGGTCATGCAGAGTTGGCGTGCCTTGACCCTGTGCTGCATTTGGCAAATGCACGACAAACCCCCACCCTGTGTCTCCACAGAGTCATTGGAGAAGCCAGGGGACAAGGCTCTCATTGCTTGCAGGGCTGGACAGCGTGCTCTGCTTAATGTTTGCAAAAATGGCCTTTCTTCCACTAAAAGAAGTAGTGTGTGGACCTTCTTCCAGCTCCAGGCTGTCCCTCAGGTGAGACAGTTCAGCCCGTAGAAGTGTCATCTTTTTACAAGCGAGCAGTGACACCAAGTTAATACAGAAGCAGAACCATTCACAGGAGGAGAGTGGGTTTATGGGCTAAATGTAGCACCGCCTGTAGCACTGCAGTCCTTGAGGCATGGCCTAGGAGCACAATGCAGGCAGAAGAGCTCTGGAAGACAGACCCTGCAGAGCAGTGGTACATTATGAGCAGGGTCATGTGCTCCCATGGCTCTCCCATTGTTCCCACAGGGTCAGTGGGTGCACAGGGCACTGTAACAGAACAGCATTGACCCAGCCATGAATGCACAGGTAGATTCATGGGTTTGGATGATTAAAATATGCAGGAAATGCTAAAAAAATCCTGACATGGTGGTAGCATGTAGCACTGAGGAGTAGGCAAGGGAACAGTTGGGAAACCTCAAGCCTACTGTCCTCCTGACATCTGCGTCTTTGCCCCAGATAAAAGCCAAAGTGCTGTGAGGATGAGGGTACTTCCTCCAACATTTTTTTTCCCCAACACTTCTCTGTCACTCCAAACAAATTCCATTTCAATCCAAAAAGGAAACATATAACAAACTGGAAAGAAAAATGCTGGTGTTTTCCAGACTTTTTTGGCACGACTAGGCGTACTAAAAATTGCAGAATCCTAGGAGACCTGACTGGAAAGTGACCAGCTGTTGAATTCACATGCTTTGATCTCTGTCAGTGAGCTGGTCATAACAGCTCAAATACTCTGACTCATTTGAGAAGGGTCCATTCGTCCCAATCTCTGCTTTTCAGAGACTGATCTTTGACATATCAAAAACATCAAAACCAAATGTCCATATGTAATGTTTTAATTATGTTTCAGATATAAGAAGTATAGATTCTTAAGCAATTTTCAGCAATTTTCATTTTTTATTTGCTGCAGGTTATAACTACATTGATCATCATTTCCTTTAAAGTGATGTAAAGCCATTTTAAAACCCACACTCATGACACCAGGTTCTTATACCCACTGATATCACAACCTTTGTATTGAATGTGTTACCAGTATATGTAAAAAATCATTTTGCTAAACTCAAAAGCGAGAGATCATCTAAGTGACAAAGTTCTCTACAACAACAAAAAAGACAGGACTTGTGGGGCTTTTCTATTTTCAGAACTCATTGTCATGATATTGATCCCCTGTTTAGAAATCACGTATCATAATGCTGCCTTTAACTCAAAATTACACATAACATGTGGAAAAATAAAAAAAAGGAAAGGAGTTTGGCATCTCTTATTTAAACTGAACTTCATGTTCTAGAGAAGAACAGATATTTGAGTCAATTTCATCCTAAATTCACACATGAAGGACAAAGAATGCAGCCAGAGAGACAGAGGACATAACAGTGTAGGTGGCATATTTCTTGATTTAGAAGTCCCATAGAGAAATACATGTGTAAGATCTGTATCTTGGATGCAGGAACACACTTCATATGAGCTATATTCTGCACATAAACAGAAAGTTTGATGTGTCCCAGACTACTTGTGTACCATATGCCTGTCATCTCTGTGTCTCAGATCCACTCCACTTGCATGACAGAGCTAATCTCAGCAATCCAATGCAGTGCATCAGAGTTCTTAAAGACCTGAAGGAAATTTATATTTAACATGTGCATTACTTCCATGTCTATACAGAACTACCACTATGGCCAGGATGCCAGGAATCTGGAAATCCCAGACAAATAGCCAGAGTCTTCAAATTCTGATAGCACAAAAATTCTAAGTGAAAGAGGACATCTGAAGAAATTCAAGTCATGTAACCCTCGACTCAAAACTTGATGCTCTATACTGTGCTCATGCTATGCTGTAGTTCTCCACTATGATTTGAACATTGGTTTTGATAAATCTGGAAGAACTCAGTCTTATATGTGTCAATATACAAGAAAAAAATAGCACCCCATGGTCTGAATAATGGGGCTTGTGCAATGTCTAGTTTCTGGAGGAAATTCAATGTCATGATAGAGGAAATAGCTAGAGTAATTTTGAAAATAAGTCTTCATGGGACTTCTCTGAATTTTTTACTACTTAAGAACAGGCTGCAGGGTCCTTACACAATATTAATGCATTTTATGGTCAAAATTTCCTTGTTCTTCTACAGATAAAAATATGTTAATGCATTGAGAATATGGTGAGAGCAACTGTGACATTGTTAAAAGAAATAAATGGTTCATGGGGGAAGGCATGGAAGGTTACATATCTAAATGACAAATTCCTTTTATTCTGTGAGGACATCATGTTCCTCTTGGTCTGGGCTGGTGAAAGAGAAGGAAGCAAGGAAATTTCTTCTTAGATTTAGTTAGGTGCTAGTTTCTATGGAGACAAGTTTCTCCAGTCGTTTTTATTTGCAGGCATTAGTAACATCGACAATACAGAGCAGCAAGACTTTAACCCTGGATTGAACCCCATATTGAGCACATTCTGTAGAGAGAAAAATGAATCTCTAAATTAAATACAAGAGCCATTATACAGCCTTGTTAACGTACAATCTTGTTAACTGGACTCCGGAGTAGAAAGTAAAAAAACCTGGTGTCACATACCTTCCTAGCCTGCCTCCTCTTTTTCAAACATGCCTTTGTACAGAGCCCTGAGTGAGCAGCACCACTTGCACTCTGGCTACCCCTGCACAGCTGATCTCATACATTGCTATGCACAGTTATCTAACCTCCGGTTGCGCTGGTACCCACGGAGAGGCCGGTGGTTCCCAAGCCTAAGGTAGTGACTGGCCATGCCAGGAGAGCTGAAAACAATGGAATAAGCTACCTTTTCGAGTGCAATTGAAGCAATTTGGCAAGAATGTGAAGATCTATATAATTTTGTGAATTGAAGTGATCAAAAAGGAAAAAAAGAAAAAAACAGTTACTTTCAAGCAGCAGGCAACAGGCAGTCAAATTTATGTCAGAAAGGGTTTTTTCAGACTTTCCTTCTCCCCTCCCTGCACATACTTTGATTTCTGCTATATTATTTTTTACTGAACAAACAATTTACAGTGAACATTTACCTATCATATATCTCTTACATTGTTAATGGCATATGCAGATCAGAGTATTAATTTTCTTGAGTTTCTTTTGCAGGGATTAGGGGGAGGGAGGAGCTGTTATTGTTCAACATGAAAATGCTCAGTGGTATTCAATACCAATACTCAATACTTCTCAGTTGTATCATTTATATAAAATCTCAGTTCCATCATTTATATATTTAACTACATAGAGAAATCATCCTTATAATGAATAGAACATCCAAGGAGGCTGGCAGAGATATAAATTAGGTAAACATTTTAAAACTTCTTCAGAATACAGAAATATTTCCCAAGACCTGATTCTCAGTGTTACCTTTGTATTCAAGAGGTACAGTACTTTAATGTTCTCACACCAGCTACAAGTTATACATTGACAAATCTGAAAAGCAAACTAACAGAGGAATCGGCTCACTTTTGGCTGAACCTTTGAAACACACAACTACATTCCACCCCTCTGTGACCCTTAAATGCACAGAATTACTGTAGTGCAATACCCAGAATAATAGCCAGAGATGATAAAAGGCCCAAATGTCCTGATTTTGAACAGCATAGTAGCTTACTTTATCTCAATTTTCTCTAGCAGAGTGCTGGGAAAAGGGTCAGTATCGCTAGTCTCTTCTTGTGCCTAGGAGTTTCTTTTTGCCTGTAAAATATGCCAGTTCTGGGACAAATACCTGTTACTGCAAATCATTATCTGTTAGTAGTTTGTCAGTGGTGTCTGGATTGACCAAAGTACTCAAGTATAAAATCTTGTCAGTAGGATGTTCAGGAGGCAGAAAAAAATGTACTAAGTGCACAAAAGGCATGTAAATTTGTTACTTTAAAAAGCCATTCTATAGAAGGAAGGACATTAAACCACCTTTGCCTGCTTTAGTTGTGACAGGTAGTCCCATTATTAAATAAGCAG
>NW_010271392.1:25442-67558 GCF_000690775.1 Eurypyga helias
CCAAGAACATGAAATCTACACGGCAGCCTTAATCTGAAACACTGTAGTAGCAAATAAAGAAATTTGATACTCAGGTTACAAAGACTTTTTAAATATCAGGAAAACACAGGCAAGGTCTCTGCCAAGCACGCACCTTTGAAGCAGTAGAGATAGCGCACAGCTGAGGGACCTGGAGAGGCTGGAGGGGTGGGCCACTGCCAACCTCATGGAGTTCAACAAGGCCAAGTGCAAGGTCCTGCACCTGGGTCGGGGCAATCCCAAGCACAAGTACAGGCTGGGTGGAGAGTCGATAGAGAGCAGCCCTGAGGAGAAGGACTTGGGGTATTGGTAGATGAAAAGCCTGACATGAGCCAGCAGTGTGTGCTGCCAGCCCAGAAAGCCAACCGTATCCTGGGCTGTTGAGAGAAGTGTGGCCAGCAGGCCGAGGGCGGGGATTCTGCCCCTGTACTCTGGAGGACTCAGTACCCACAACATCAGAAGGATATTGACCACTTGGAGTGAGTCCAGAGGAGGCCACGAAGATGATCAGAGAGCTGGAGCACCTCTCCTATGATGAAAGGCTGCAAGAATTGGGCTTGTTCAGCCTGGAGAAGAGAAGGCTCTGGGGAGACCTTATAGCACCTTCCAGTCCCTGAAGGGGCTACAAGGAAGCTGGGGGAGACTTTTTACAAGGGTCTGTAGTGACAGGACGAGGGGTAACGGGTTTAAATTGAAAGTGGGGAGGGTTAGATTAGATATCAGGAAGAAGTTCTTCACAGAGCGGAAGCTGAGGCCCTGGAACAGGTTGCCCAGAGAAGCTGTGGATGCCCCAGCCCTGGAAGTGTTCAAGGCCAGGCTGGATGAGGCTTTGAGCAACCTGGTCTAGTGGAAGGTGTCCCTGCCCATGGCAGGGGGGTTGGAACTAGATGATCTTTAAAGTCCCTTCCAACCCAAACCGTTCTGTGATTCTATGATTCTGATGCTTGCACAACCATGTGCTTTGAGAAGTCCTATAATTATAGCTAAGCAAATCTGTGGAAGGTAAAGTGAAAGCTGGATTTCTTGTGTCCTCTGGTTGGATTGTCTGGTTCTCTTAGAGCACGAACCCTCAAAGAAACACATCCTGCAGTCAGACACGCATCCATCTGGGAGAGAATTCTGATAAGCACTGTGTTTGCACAGCAGCCCTTTCCTCAGCAGAGGCATTAAATGCTTTGCTTTCTCTATCTGCCAAAAGAATGTCTTTCTTTTACCCAGCAATCCACTTCCATGAAACCTGGGGTACCTTCATATTCCTGAGGCTGCTGCTGCCCTGCCACATTTGACTGAAGCTGAGTAACAGGTCCAAAAGTGAGGTTAAACAGTGTAGTAGGAGATGAAAACACATCACAAAAATCTCATGTCCTTAAGAAAGTGACTACTAAGTAATTAGAGCAAAATCCTTTCCTTCATAGCTTACAAGCCTGGAGCCTTCAGTGAGAGAGCATGATACAAGGGTAATATATTTGAGGAGGTATTTCATTCTGACCACTGCCTATATAATTTCTGTGGATGTATGAGTTACAGATTTCCTCCTCTCCCTTCACACAGAAGCTCTCCGATTGTTTACAGACCCATTTGATCCAACCTACCCAGATAACTTCATAGCTGAATTCCATCAAATTGCTCGAGGTTAGATTAAAAAAACTGTATTTCTGCAATTTTTAGATAACTAGGTAGATATTAAGGCTTAATATGGAAGTTAAAAGAAATAGTGTCATCAAAATTTATTAACAAAAATATCAGAAATTAATCGTAGAATGATAGAATGGTTTGGGTTGGAAGGGACCTTAACGGGCCCAATTCTCTCAGCCTTTCATCATAGCAGAGGTGCTCCAGCCCTCTGACCATCTCCATGTCTTCCTCTGGACTAGCTCCAACCAGTCTATATCCTTCTTATGTTGGAGGCCCCACAGCTGGACGCAACACTGCAGGTGGGGTCTCACGAGAGCAGAATAGAGGGGGAGAATCCCCTCCCCTCGACCCTCTGGCCACACTTCTCTGGATACAGCCCAGGATACAGTTGGCTTTCTGGGCTGCCAGCACACACTGCCGGCTCATGTCCAGCTTTTCATTCACCAATACCCCCAAGTCCTTCTCCTCACGGCTGCTCTCAGTCCATTTTATGCCCAGCCTCTGACAGTGAGGCAAGGAGGAGAGTGAGCTGTCAGCTTGGAGGATGAGCACCCGTAAAAGAGAGAAGTAGAAATCTCAGTGTGGAAAAGACAGGGCAGAAACTGCAGCAAGGTTGTGCAAAGGCTAAGGGAAAGCAACTGCCAGATTACAGGCTGGTGAAAAGGAGGAGGAGGAGAAGGAAGGGGGAGCTGATCTGCATCAAGTGTGTGCATAGGCGCAGGAAAAGGCAGCACTGTTTGGGGTACTGGGTGCGCACAGAAAGGACTCCAATAGTGGCCACTTGCAACTAGCAGAGAAGCCCCATTGCAGTCGTGTCCACTCTGTGCAGGAGTCGTCAGATGCCACAAAGACAAGGGGAAAAGATGGAAAGAACTAAAAATAGAGTTGGAGAAATAGCACAGCTGAGCTGGCAGTGATGAGGAATTTAATAGTGAGATGGTGGAGGCTGAAAAAGACACTCAAGAGGGATGACAGACCTTGAGGAGGTGAAAATTCACTGAAAAAAAGTGGAAGGGTCGGGAAGGTGAAGAGTTGGGGGGAAAGAGAGTGCAATACTTTTGAGAATGCTCTTCATAGATCAAGAAATCGCTTTCATTTTCAAGATGTCGAAAGAGTAGTGAAAATTGTTTTTTTCATGGTAACATAACTCTTTCTATAGATTAATAAACTATCCGTTTTTCCACTTAGAAAAGTCTTTCTCTCAATATCAGTTGAAACCCTTTAAAAATCTACTGAGAAATGCAGCACACCATCTACAAGTAATTAGAGGAGCAGAAAGCCTAGTGCCCAAGGAGGAAAAGAGACTACTCTGTCACGAAAGGAACAAGTCATCTTCCCGTTTGGCACAGCTAAACAACTCTAAATCTCATAGTGAACAAACTGCTGGGTTGCTGATGTGCATGCAACTTCTCTTTGAAAACAACATATATGCAGAAAATTAGGGCTTAACAAAATGTGTGGCAAAGCAATTAGAAAGAAATTGGCACATTATCGATTGCAAACTTGGCATGGTCTTATACAGTTACTTATAATTATTACACTGCTCCCTTTCTCTCCACTAATTTTCCACTTGAGTAATCAAGAAATCAGTTTGGATTAAACATAGAGTGTGTTTGACAACTCTGTTACCCAGTTGCTGTGCTTGGAAATTCAAATGCATCTGCTGTGTCAAGGAAGACTTTTCCTGATGCTCTTTTTCTAGCAAACTTGGGTGGCTTCTTGTGCCTGTCCCAGTGCTGGCTCCAGCCTTTTCGTCTTTACTTGACAAAACTGTGTTTCTTCCCACACTGGTAAAACAGAAAAGATGAATAAAAAGTTTGCAGGCTGATTTCACTTTTGAATGTTGTAAATGATCATGCAATCTGCAAACAGTATAGTAGTTACTGCCCTTTAACTGAGCTTTCTTGTTGGTGCTAACTGATTCTACATGACATAAAATATAAACTGCTGTTATTATTAAGCAAATGAAAATATAAGCAGCATTTCTTCATCTCAATGAGTGGGAAAAAAATGCTGAATATATTTAGGAAACTTTAGTGAACGTCTACACAGTTAATACAGTTAAAAATTTACTTCTGGACATGACGAGCACTACCAGAGTTTCTCTCAAATGATAATGCATAATAATGTGGAGACATGTAATTATAACTCCTTAGGACTGCATCTCCAGGACTCTCAGAATTATGATGAGACCCTTTGCCCAGCAACCTACAAGACACAGTTCTCTGATAATTTGAGCATCTCTTAAATGAAAACCAGAACTGAGTTCATGCTGATAAACTCATTATGTTTCACTACCCCGGAGGGACCTGGTATATGTGTTCACTGGCTCTAACTTGAGGAAACAGGGGCATTGACTTCTACCCAAACTGTAGAATGCATGCAAAGTTTTTGAGGCAGCAAATGCTTAGATCCAAACTGCAGGGGATTTTTCAATAATAGTTCATAAAACTCACCACCCTCAGAAAAAAGTCTGAGCAGACACTATGTTTCTGTTACTGAGAGACAGAAAATATTTCTGGAAGCTGAAGAAAACCTGCAGTCAGTTATTGCACCTGATTCCATCCTCACCAGCAGGAAACTCTTCAGAAGAAAGCACTGAATAATAGGTGTTTGGACATAAATGTAATGCAACATAAAGGTTTCACTAAGAATAATCATTGGTCCACAGGCTTCAGCACTAACTCTGCAGTGATTTGCAGCAATGTATAGCCCCTAAAGCTATACATTGCACAAACAGGGTCTTGTAGGAGTTCTAAAACTGGACAGAAATGGGCAGTCTCCATGAGCACTGGTGGGTTTTTTTATTGATGAGGAGTGAATCTCCTCAGTGACCCACTCTGGAGTACCTCGGAGCACATGAGCCAGTTGTTCTCAGATGACCCTAACCAGAGAGGGCCTCAGTGGTGCACCCACTACTGCAGCCACTCATGGGCATGGGGGCACAGGAGCTGCAGAGGACCTGCAGCAAAACCCTGCACCGCACCTGGTGCAGTGCCCCACTTTGCAACACCAGCAGCCTCGCTGTACTCCTGGTGCGCACTATGAGACAGACAGATGCAGCTGAAGATCCCCAGTCTCTATAGATCCAATAGATGTGCCATGTCAGGGAGGAAGAGGATGGTCAAATGGTCAACAGCTCTCTAGTACTTACAGCTTCCCAACCTGTAATTCTTTATGAGGCATTAAAAATTGACACATCAAGTGGAAGATATAGTGAATCAGGGCAGGAATGTGATGGGTTCACATAGCTGCTTTATCAGTGTTATTTGCTACTTTTATCCTGATTTATTGCCCTTTACAGTGAGCAGAACATGCAGCATCTGCCACCCCAAGGAAAGCCACTGCCTGGATAACCTCTGCTTCTCCTCATTGTGTCAATGACAGCCATGAACATTTCCCAGGTCAGACTATGCAAGTCCTTGGACAAAGGCAGGGGAAAGTCCACCCTTATAGGTTTGCATCATGCCTGTCCCACTGCAGAACCTCCCTCAAAATAAACCTTGTCTTGCTTTCAGCTACAAACTGATACAACAGCAGAGGGAGGCTTGTAGCACTGTTTTTTATTCTCTTGCAGCAATGTCCACTCAGTTTGCTTACTCAAGCATTGTACAAGAAGGGTCTTGCTCTGCCTATAATGCTGCAGCTGTACCAGAAGAAAGGGGATAGAGCTTGCTTGCCCTTCATGTGGGATAGCACAGCAGTGTTTGAAGAAGCCTGTGTTCTCTCTCAAATAATAGTGCTAACAGCTTATTTAAGACAGAGTTCTTGATGGAGACAGCATCAACTGAGGATGTGAACCTGTGCTGGAATACAGACTTCTGCTGTGTTCGAATTTTTTTCAGTTTTCTAATAGTTGTTGTTCTCACTAATGTCACCAGTGATATTATTGGAAGATGAAAGGAACCAGCAAAACAATCAGGTATACAAGAGAAAAAGGATGAATAACTTCCACCTGACAGTAAAAACAATTCTCTAAAGTATGCAATAAGAAAAACAGGACTGAATCAAACAAAACTGCATTTCCTCTTCCTCAGGGTTGATTAAATAGAACTGTGCTTCAGGTAGAGAAACAAGAGAAGGAGTTTTTAAGCACAGCTGTCAAAGTTTGAATGTCTGCTCTTCCTGTTTGCACCCTCCCATGGTGTCTGGATACTGCAGGTTCACTTCAAATCAAGCTGTTTCAAAGTAGCCACAATTAGTTACTGAAGTCTAAAAGTTCATCTTTAATGGATTTTGATTTTCTAAAATATTGTTTAGATATTGACATATCCTACCAAGGAATATATTTTTATAAAAAAGTCTTGGGTTTACTGGTGAGGACTCTAAGGGAGAAGACCAGTATAATAAGAGGTCAACTCTGGTCCTGAAATGGCTTAGGCATTGCTTAGCTTTCTCATAGTTAATACTTTATAGGCCCTTCACAGCTAGTTAATGTAATTTTTTTTTCTAAAAAGCAAAACTTGGACATGAATGATTCATTTCTGTGATTTTATTTTTTAATACCACTAATGAATACAATTACTTGCAGTCTTCTCATATCACAGAACTATGTAATGGACCTAAAATATTAACACAAATTAACACAGTCACAATTACTTGAATATATCCCTTTCGGCAACCATATGAGTTAATGAAGTTATTTTTTATGAAATTTTATTTTGAGCAGGAGACCATCATTTTTGAGAATATATTTCTTCAGTCTTCACTTAAAAACAGATCTTAATTTTTTCCTAAATCTACTCTTGATCTTTGACCCAGATTTCAAAGATTATCAGGACATTTCCTGTTTCTCACTTCTAACAATATTGACCCATGAAATCATGCCAAAATATTTTGACTTCATTTTGGCTAGCTTTAGCTTATCAGAATTACTGAGTTATTAATGAAACATTCAAGTCACTCTAGATTAAAATACCAACCCTTCGGAGAAAAACAATTTTTAAAAGTCTATCAGAAGTCACAAGTAATTTTTTTATTTATAGTAATTATCCTTTTTATATCATGAGTAACTTGATTGCTTGCAATAGGTTCTCAGATGTCAATGATCATGAATGACCTTATAGGCCTTCTAATTCTTTTCAAAAAATGGCAAGCTGATCAGAATAGCGGAGATAAAAATTTATCAATGTATGCGATGAAGTTACAGAAGTTTTCCTTGGAATTTCTAAGAAATAATTTTTAATGAGAAAATACTTTCCCATGTCATGCATATTAAATTTGTCTTTTTTACCTTCTAGAGAAATCCAGTCAGTAGGAAGTTTTCCGCATATTTTTCTCTTTTTAAGGTCTAGTACTGTGTTTTATAACATTTCCATTATATCTTTTACTACCCATAAGCCAGAGAAAAAACACAAAGTTTTTCATATATACAGTTTTAAGTGAACCGATCATTTCAGAAGCATAAAAAATGCACTTAAGTTGCAACTTAACATTACATTGGAAAAATAATGCAAACTCTGTGGGTTGGTATAAACATGTCTAAATATAGTTGAAGGGGGAAATGACAAGCAATCTTTTTTATACACCGCAAGTTCTTAGGTGGCATTTGTTGCATTTTATGGCTTCAATATTGCTGTTGGAATCCCAGTATGCACTATTAAAACGGATTAGTTTTTTAAAATTTCGCATTTGGTTGTGCAAGAATATTGAATGAAACTGCTAAACAGAATAGTGAAAATAGAGATGTTAATGGGCTTGTTACTCCAGGATAGTTTTTACATGGCATTGCAATCTGTTGCTCTTAAATATCAGATCACTTGAGACAAATTTATAACAAGCATCTGATGGGAGGAGAAGAGAAAAGAAGAAAGTAAGAAGAAAGATGCCAGACAGTAAAAATGTGAGCTATTTACTTTTTTTCCAATAAAATTGATAACAACTTGTTTCTTTGACATGAAAAATTATAGATGCTGAAATTTAAAAAATAAATCACAAAAGTTCAAATATCTTAGAGAAATAAGTTTCATCACCCTATTTACTATTATAGGTTTTATGGGGGTTATACAAACTTTTGGGGTTCAAAGAACATGTTTTGGTGGCCCAGAATCACATGCTGAAGTAGGAAGGTAGGATTAAGTATTTCTAAATAATTCAAGAACATGCTTTCTGCTAAGGAAAATAGCACACAAAGAAATGGTATATACGTTGCAGACAGTTAAGAAAACACAGAGTATTCAATGCAGTGGGTTCTTTACTATTGCACAATCTGTTGAAAGTGCTGAAGATTGCATACAGAACTGGGACACATTGCTATCTGAGCCATTTAATGACAGGAACACAAATAGATTAATTTTTTAAAAATATTTGTTAAGAAGACTCAGTCCTGCTCACTTCCATAGCTGACAGCAATCGATTAAACAAAGGCACCACAACATGCTTGTAAGAAAGGGAAATTTACATCTGAAATATTAAGCTTGACTTAGTCCTGGTAGTCTGGGTGAAGAAGCTTCACTGACATACCAGAAAGCTGCTACCTCACATCTCGGTTCAGATTCAAGTTGAAAGCTGCTGAAAATGAGCATCCTGGCAGCTGTGTAGTGCTGGGATTCATTCTCCATGCTCCTGTGCAACTCAGACCTCACGACCTCCAGTAATTTCCCTTCAGACCTTGTCTCTTCTAGGTTTTACATAAAGGCAGCTTAGGGCTGGCATTGGTACACCGAGGGTTTCAACTTTCCTTTTCTGGATGGCCAGTTCAATACAGGTCCAAGACTCCCAGACAACCTTTTCATCCCTAAATAAACATGCATCCTAAGTGGTCTGTACTGTCAGTCAAGGGAATGTGCATGTGGAATAAAACCAAACAGCAGCTGACAAGCAGCACCCACATCATTGTGAGCAGCCAAACCCTAACATGAGGTGTGCAGAGGGCAAGGGTTGCAAGAATAAGGCAGTCTCATTCCTCCAAAACTGTTGTGGGAATCTTCAGCAGGCCCAACTGGTGCTTCCCTGACCTTTTTAATTTGCTTTAAACCCAGTGGATTTTCTTTTAATCTCAAGAAAACTATTTGCTGCTTCTAAACAATTACCTATTTTGAAAAATGTATTCACATATCAATTAATTTTTAATTATTGTTGTTTCATGCTCTGCAGGTTAAAACAAGGTAAGATTAATCCTCTTAGGTTGAAAAAGCACCACAATTCATACAAACAGTAGCTAGAAAATAATTTTTGCTGACTAAAAATATGAAATGTAGATTGAAAATTTAGCTGCTAGAAATGTTTTACTGGCTTCTTTCTGGGAACTGAATTCTGGGATCTTGATACCTAATAAATAAGGTATTTGGGCTGCTTGGGTTCCTTCATTAGCAGTTAATAGGCCACAGTGACAAAAAGAGTCTTAATAGCCTCAACTTTAGCCAGGGGATGATTGCATGGACACTGTGAAGAAGGTTGGCAGATCCAAGGGGATCCAGGGCAAAGTGATGATCCAGGGGGCATGGCAGCCAAGACAAGAGTAAGTACAGGGAGTCTAAAATCAGATGGGAATAACAATGGACTTGGAAGTTCTTCATCTCACCATTTGTGTATGCATAGTTTAGGACTATACATTTCAGTGGTGACTGTTCAAAATAAATTTGGCTGAACCTTGCTCTGCATTTTGCCTATGAACAGTTAAATGTAGTAGGATAGGATTTGTTGGGAACATCTAAATCAGTGTTTTCATGATATCAGGGCTTCAGATCCAGAGTAGAAGTAGAATGTGTGAAATTAATGTTCTCCAGTATATATACAGGCTGCTTGCTGGCTAAGGTGTATGGCTACCTGTGCACTGCAGACAACAGTACATTGTTTTCCTTTAGAAAGAGGTTTAAGCAGGGGCAGAGCTGTACAGCCTTGCAGAAGTCCTCATAAGGCACTGTTGAAGAGTTGAGCAGAGGGCAACTTGTTCTGAGATGAGGCAAGTCGCAAATGCTGCATATGCAGTATGAAGACCCAGTTAGACATCTTTTTAAGAGGAAATTATTAATGTTCAGTTTTGAATGTATATGAAGGCATATGCACAGAGATTCTGTTATGAAGAAACTGAGTGTAAACTGTGTAAAACTGTGTTACATGACTAGGAGGCATTGCTGAAGGAATCAAAGTTACTCAGGGGTTTAAACTCCACTCTGCATTTCAGACATGGGTGTCAGTGTACTCTACTATGGTTAGGAGCTTGTATGACTGATCCAGAAATTATGCAAGTGAGTAGAAGTCTCCCCAGTTATTTAAATGGGTTTCAATGAAGCCCCAGGTCACATAGGCAATAGCTCATTTTCAGACTCCAGAGCAAACATGGGACAGCACAAGAAGTGTGTGTGTGTGATGTGGGAGCAGCCCACACCCAGATCCTGCTGTAAAATTAACAGCAGAAGCAGCTGGTGAGCCAAAGCAGATAATTTTAGACTCTTCTGGACATTTAATTTCACATAGAATGTAGAGCTATGAAGAAGGAAGAACAGTTATTATAGACGAGTCATGAGCATCTGCTACTTGAAGATGACTTTTCTTTCAGTCGTAGTAACACTGCAGCATTAATTCTAGTTTAAATTATTAACACAGGGCTTTCCTCTACATCCCCCAAGAGCAGACATTGCTTCAGTGAATTGCAATGCAAAGACAAGAAAAATATGCTCCACCTGAATATGTAATTTAGCTTAATAAAATCTTAGATAATATACAATAGCATCCCTAAGCCACATATGAGGAAAAAAACCCCAAAACCACACAAAAAAATTCAGCCCACATCAAAGTTTAAGCACACAAACCTTATTTTCTATCAATTTTTCAGCTTTTATTTCCATATTGCCTTGTGGTTCATGTTAATGGTTTTGTTCTAGCCAATATTTTGCTGAAAAGATGTTAGATGGACCACAAGAAAGTACAAATCTTGTACTTGTTGATAAATTTGATGGAAGTATGCTTTAATAGTCCTAGCCATATACTCAAAACTTGCATATTGCAATAGTTTTCCTTAAAGTATGGACTATTGAAAAATTACAGTCCCAGAGAAGTTAAATATGCCACCTCTAGGTATTGTAATTACAAACTTTAACTTGTTCTTCTGAAACATGCAGAAAAACAGACTTATCTGATTTAGAAAAGAAGGCACTTACTCTTAGAAGAACATTTTCCTTTCTGCTTTTTGCAAGAACAAAGAGTAGAAATGTAATGTTGGCCAATGAGTACTGTTTCTCCTCAAAGATAAACAATTTTGTTTTGTTCATCTTCTAACAAGCACATTGTAACTTCTTTATCAAAGGTTCTGTTTTCCTCTTAAAATCTTCGTTCAAAAATTTCAAACTTCTACATCATCTCCAAATTACAGATGAGAAAGCATCCAAATGTTTTCTGTTGTTAAAAGCTCCTGTCTTATCTGAATTAAAAAGAAAAAAAGACAAAAACAAAACCAAAAACAGCTAAAATTCAAAACTAGCATTGTGATTGCAGAATCCCCTTTCCACCCTTAGCAACACTATCCTTCCCTAAAAGCACCAAAGTCCCACTGAGAAGATTGTTCTGTATGTGAGATAATGGCCAGGATCCTGAAAATCACAGTTTGAAGCACATCATTATACACCCCATGTAACAAAACATAAGCTGTGTGGTACAGAGTGAGGGCACCTTTCACAAAGAAAGGTTTATGGTGCAGCCTTGTTGACTGTGTCTGACATATGGTATTACACTAACGTTTTACCTGCATGTGAAGTAAACAAAAAAAAATTTAATCTCATTCTATTATGTATATTTTTTCCTCAGATCTTTGTTGAAATACATGGTTTGATCTCCATAGGGTAAATAATAATTCCATGCCAGGATATATAGAGTGTACCCAATAGATCAAGCGTCTCAGTGATGTTCTGGTTTTAGCTTACTTCCACACCAGGTTTCCCCATGATTTACAGGTTGTCCTCGATAGATTATGCAAAGCTGAACTAGTAATACCAGTTCTTAGCAAAAAAGATGAGAGTGCACTATAGCCTGCAGCACCTTATTGCCACAGAAAGACCAAAGAGGGGGATTGGCAATCTTCCTAGCCCAAGAAACTGCCTCTGTGAAGCCAGGACTGAAAACCATATGGATGCATGGATATGGCCATGTGCAGGTTCACATTTTGTGCCACCTCTGTCATTAGAACTTTTGCATTTCCCATGCCTGTAATCTCACAACTTTAATGAACAAATGCATAATTTAAAAAGTACAATGCTATTGTTTGTCTTAGTTTTTATCCAACGCATTTTCAGAAGGAAGGCTATTCACTAAGCCATAATGAGTTTAAATTCATGTAATCTATTTGCTTCCCTATTCTTCTTAGTTTGTGCTACTATCAGGAGATCAAATTAAATGGCAACTTCAAATAGTATTTTGCAAATGTCTTTGTTATTAGCAACTACTTGCCAATATGTTTGAACAGTTTGTGGTTTGGGCTGTTTGTGTACCGTTGGCTTCAACTCTTCATTTTTCAAACATCTGTTAGGTCCCCATACTATTGTTTTTCCTCTCCAAAAAGTATAGTGGCAATTTTAAAAACGGGGACTAGGTTTTTCATTGAAAATTTTCAAATTAATACACATGAGAACTGAAATCTGTAAAGTTTTCAAAATTCACAAAGATTTTTCTGAGTAGGGTGGGCTAAATATGAATACTTCAACTTATACTTTTTTGCTGCTTTGATTCATGAAGATTTTCCTGAATCAGTTTGTTCCTGGCAGAGCAGCAATATCAAATGAAATAGACAGACGCTGGGGCAAGAAATATGTTTGTTAATAAGGCAAAGAAGTGAAGTTGTACCACTTCAAATTTTTAAATACTTTGTCAACAGATAGAGGTCATCTAAAGTAAAGTATGTACAAGTTACAATTGTTTTGACAAAATCATGCTAGGATGAATCACATGATTATGCTATTTGCCGAGAAACTGAATCCCAGCTATAAGAGAATTAGTAGTCAATATTAATCTAATAGCCACAAAAAGGGTTATCGGATGCACACTCTGAGACTATTAGATATTCTTCCTCATCATTTAATAAAGCTTGAATAATGTGGTCTTAGGAAGAAATCCTTTTGTATAGAGAGTGATGGACACAGGATAATATATTTTACAGAACACATAATTTCTTCATTTATTGCCACTCATTTTCCCAAATATACACATTTTCAGAGACATAAAAATTAAAATATAATTTCTACAAACAGACAACACCCTAGTTAGGAAATACTATAGTATCTTCCCTCCTGTAAAATACTTCTGTTTAGTTATAAATTATAGTATTCAGCATCACCATTATTAGTGTTTCATTCCACTATCTAGAATCTTGAACCCTAGTTAATTTTAAAGAAGACGAGGTCACTTAAGAGCACATCTGTATAAAAACCCCATAGTTTTCATGGTTCAGGTTTCACTCTTCTACTGTTCCTCTAAAGAAAGTGTTTGTTAACATGAATAAGTAACAAAGTTAAGCTAAGCACAAAATGGTGCATCAGCCAACATACAGCTAAGATAATAGCTGCCTTTGTAGACATTTTGGTACTAAAATTAAAATATAAACTAGGCTTTTAGACTAAAGGACTCGTGTTAATCATGCTATTTGCATTTAATGTAGCTATTTTCAAGAAAGCATAAACACACCATGTTTCTCTTCTTAAGAAGGTGCAACAGTTTTTACTTTGAATGCTGTTTATTCCATTACAAGAAGATGAAAATACTTGTAATTCCCCATGATTGATCTTACAATCAAACAACAATACAAACTTGACCCTGAAAATCTTTGTCTATGAGGAGGTGGGTGAAAAGTTTCCCAGCTGTGTCATATGTATACTTTAATGTTAAATTTTGTCAAGTGCTCAAAAGCAATTTATCCCCTTTTTGAATCTGTTTGAAAGCAGTGAATTTACAGTGGTATTAATAGCCTCTTTAGGAGCTATACAGATTGTTCTAAAAGATTTCTCAAAATTTTGATAGAGTTTTATACAGAAATATAAAAAACATTCCTGTCAGCAAGTAAACCTGACTCTTCATGATGAGCAAAGGCTGGAGAATGCCTGGGAGCTGCATGATGGCTAATGAGACGCACGAGAATTGCTAGCAGAGTTTCCAAAACTGCAGAGTTACTCTAATTTTGCTGCTGCTGAGTGAGTTTTCCCCCAAAATATGAGTAAAAGGATTTATTTCTATATTGACTATCAAGTATGAAATACTATTGTGATGAATAGGCATATTAATTAAAAAATAAATCCACCTTATTATTGCAGGAGGAATGTCAGGCACTAGTGTTCTGCAAGTGACAGTAGATGCCTGCAAGGATAAAAGAGAAACTCTAGGAAGGAGAGGAGTTGGTGTTGGCCACCCAGAGATTACCCTAGTAAAAGCCCATTCATAGAATCATAGAATGGTTTGTTCTGGAAGGGACCGTAAAGACCATCTGGTTCCAACCCCTCTGCCATGGACATCTTCCACTAGACCAGGTTTCTCACCATTCATGGATGGGAAAACAAAAGTAAGGGATGGGACAGACTTCGGTGGAATTTCATATTCTTCCCACAAAATGCTTTTTGCCTTCCTGACTCCATGGAAACACAACTGTCAGTAGTACCAGAGAGGAAAAGGGTAGTACTCAAAAGGACAGAATTGCAGAGGAATCAGTACTGCATTATCAGTCAGAATTGCAATCAATCTGGGCATGGCGAGGTGAAAAAGTAAATGTCACCTTGGCAACCTGAAATAAACTCATGAAAAATGTAATGTGTTCCCTGTGAGAGAGAAAATGACAATAAGGTTAATATTGAATCAAGATGTTTTTATTCAGGTTCTCAGTGCAGGTAAACAATTTGCCAAGTGATGTGAATACATAAAATTTTTCTTCCTTCTCCTTCTAGAGTGGCCTATACATTCTAGCCATCACTGACATGTCAACATGTTAAATAGGTCCGAGAATTACACATGGAAACTGATGCTGATTAAATTTTATTCTGGTATTTGGAAAGGAGAACGGCAGTAGGATTGTTACATATTTTATCACTATGTAAGTTGGTTCCTAATCTGTGACTGATAGAAGAGGAAGACGAAGGATTTATGATTAATATTCTTCAGAATCTTTAGGCAGTGTTTCTCCAATTCAAGTTTTGCATTTCCTTGTGTTCTTTTAAGTTTTGACTGTCAGTCTTTCTTGACTTTTAATTTGCCTCGGGGAGACTTGGTAGCTTGCTGAGAAATTTACTTTTCCCTTTTGTGCACTCAGTGTTAGACTCACGTGCTAGGCTTTGTTTCAGTCTGAACAACAGCCCAGAAAAATACATCACTTCAATGCCACAGTAGTTGAGACTGAGGTAAAGATTTTTACACCACTGAGGTGTGGCACACTGACAAATGCTAGTTCCATGCAATATCCTGGTGATAACGAGGAAAGGAACTCAGTCGTGAAAAAGCCCACACACAAGTTGTCAATCTATAAATTCAAAATACAGCTTTGTCATTGGCATGATAGACTTTGAAATGTAAATTACAGAAATTTCCTAAGCTTTAGGCATAGATTTTCTTTGTTTATTTCCTTTCCTGACCTTTGGCTGTGTTTCAGTATCACCCTCTAGCACTCATCATGCATTCACATTTGGATGTGTTGTGCATAAAACTCTAAAGTTTTTATACATTTTTGTTAACATTCTATTCTTTGAAATTCTCAGCAATTTTAAATCCCATTATTCCACTATAATTATTCCTCTGCTAGTTGGATAGTCTCTTGTATAGCTTAGCTGCTGCAGGTTTTCATTTAAGTTGAACAATAAGATATAAAAATAAATGGCCAAACAAGGTACTGCACTGCAGTAAAGCAAATATTATTAATTAATATGCATTAATGTGTTCTTAAAGTAATTAAATAGTCAGGTTTTAAAGCCACAAAAGGATCAGTTTTGATTGTACATTCTTGTTCACTGAAACACGTCATGAATATTTGCCCAGCTGTTTGCAAACCTATCCCAAGAACCGCAAAATAAGCTCCAAACTTTTTAGTGAGCAATCTACCACTGATATTGAAGGAAAGCTGGGAAACTATGGAAACTGTAGCACAAGGCCTTAGGTTAGAAAAAACTCACATCTACCATCTTTCACTTAAATATGTATTTGAAGTTAAAACGTATGCTGTAGATGCCAGTTCAGGAAAGTATCTCTTCAGAATAGTATTTGAGCCTCTGTATGGACTCATACGGTGATGGTTTACGCTTAGTCCTTATCTTAAAAGCACCTATTCCATCTTGTTTACATAGGATTTCAGTTAGGACATCCTTACATCCTCATCAGACTTACCAAGTCACAAATTTTCAATCAACTAGTAGCACTCTGCACCCAAAAGAAAGCATCTGCATATATCTTTCTTTAGGAATAATATTTGAAGTCGGGATGTGTAACATTTAGTCTAGGCAATAGTTTTCTCAAAGACACTAATTGATTGCCACTGGCAGGGAAAAGCCATACTTCAAATGCATAAAAATATGATAACAGCGGCTGATTGAAATACTGGTGGGTCTTCTATAACATCTAACTTGCAGTATTTTAAACAGACCACGTTTAAAATTTAAGATTGTTCCAGCTCTTAAACTAAGAGACAGCCCTGGTACTGCACCCACAGCTGTGTACTCCAGCTTCTGCACTACCCCTCCAGGTCTCTAGCAGCACATTTATAACCAAGCTCACTGTCGGGGCTGCTTCCAGGCACCAACGCACACCTTGTCTCTGCAGACACATTTGTTTTCTGTGCCTAAAACTCTCTGGGGAATAACTTATGGGTCACCTCCCTAGCCCTGTGTTTGGTCCATGACAGGCTCCAGGACCTTGGCTGTGTTCAGTGGCTGCTGGAGAATCTGGGAAAGGCCCACCAGTTCCCACATACCCACGCAAGGTTGAGGCAGAGACTGTTCTGGCTCATGTCGCACCTCTTCCCTGAGGATCAATGCACAAAACAGGGCAGGCAGAAACCCTGCTTTGGACTTGGAGGCTGATTATATTTCCTTTCCATTGCAAAAACTGAAGTGAGCAAGGAAACCATCACAGCATTAGAATTAAGTAATAGCAGAAATGGTATAGTAGGATGTTGGAAACAAGAAAAATTCTAGCTTTTACAACATCTGACAGTCAAACTCTATTAACACACAATCATCTTGTTCAAAGCAAGTAACCACAGTTTTGTCACCAACAGTAGGGCAAACATCTGCTTGGTTCCTCATAAATCTGAGCAGCAGCGTCACGTGCTTATTTAAAAATAAATATAGCAAGTCAGATTTAATATAAGTACACACTAATGCAAATTCTTCATTATCCAACACACTCATAGCAAGAATCTCACCCAAATGATAAATTAATGAAGTATTTAACCTGGAGAAGACAGGAAAACGCACCATGTGTACTCCACATGCTATTAAACTCTTCATCTGTCCATGTCATACAGCCCAAGCCAGTTGGTAAGATATTTTGGGATTTTTTATATGCATGGGGCAGGGGATGCTATTATAATGAAAAAAATTTCTACCAGAGTCTTAAAAACTGCTATGTTGACATGCATTCCTGGAGTCATATTTTATTCCCTCTATACCATGTCAGTTCTTATGAATGTTGATTTAAGATGTCTACAACCCTAATCTTAATAATAGGAGAGATTCAACTGTTCTCATAAGGAATTTCAAATAATACTAACATCAGCAGTTGTATAGGAAAAAAAAAGGAAAACAATAGCATTATTTATGGTGTCGTCTTACTCTTTGCAGAAACATTTGCAGTGCATTAGAGTCTAATAACTTGGATTTCATAAGTCATTACTGATGATCTATATAGGCTTTAAACAGAATTTTCAATTTATTCTTTGTGTCTCAGAATAAGGACAGATAAGTGGACAAATATAACAATCTAGGAAAGCTTCATGCTTTTCTGCATCATTATAATGTGGCATTTTAAGTACCATAAGACTGTGTATAGAAAGATAGCAGAAAAAGTATCATGTCCTATTACAACTATATAGAGATGAAGAAGCCTCCTGTATTCATGATTATGCTATACAGAACAGATGATGAAGTGGGAAATATTTAATTTCTTCCTCAGCCTGACAGAAAAGGAAGACTGAATTTTGGAACTTCTGTTTATTTTTTCATGCAATCCTAACTTTCTGATAAAGTTTTAGCAATAGAGATGCATAAAGGTTAGGTGTCACTCAGACCCTGCAGGCAAAGAGGAATGTGACTTGGGCAGGTGAAATTATCATGTAGTATGGCTCTGACAACCCCAGAAGGTACCTGATGGGTTTCTCTGCAGTCTGGCACTAACGACTCCCTCTCAGTAGTCTCCTGAATATTATTCCTGGAATTACATCCAGTCTGAAAGATTCCATCCTCACATGCTTTGCAGGTCCATTTCAAGACCACAGTTTCCATTCACAAGCAAGTCTGGGAAACCATTCTTCATGTCATCTAACCCACAGCTCCTGTACATCTATCATACAGTCCACCATCATTTGTCTGCTCTATCCATGCCATGGCATCCCACTACCAAACTAGTAGACACCACTAGATTTACATACACTACTATGGACTAGCACCTCCATCCCTGGATGTCTTCAAGGCCAGGTTGGGTGAGACTTTGAGCAACCTGGTCTAGTGGAAGGTGTCCCTGCCCATGGCAGGGAGTTGGAACTAGATGATCTTTGAGGTCCCTTTCAACCCAAACCATTCTGAGATTCTATGACTAACAGAGGAGGATAAAACCTGGTTCAGACAGCTGAGACTACCAGTTTTGCTCATTGTTCTTCCAGTCTAACTGCACCTCACCCTACACAGGGGTAATTTTTGGAGTTGAGGCTCAAATGTAATGCAAGCTACAATAGACCAAACCCTTTGCAATATTCCTACCTGGAATCACAGGTAGGAGTACATCACAGGTGTTTTCCAGTTAGGTTTCTATGGCCTAGAAATGCATGGTAATGTAGAAAGCTGTTCCTCTTAGTTGTGCAGAGCATGGGAAGTGAGGAAGAGGCAAGCAGAAACGTTGGTGTGATGAGAAAGCCTGGCTACATAGTCTGTGCTATCTGCATCTACCTTCACACCCCAGTAACAGGTCTGTAGCACATCCCTTCCCTGGAAATCT
Source organism: Eurypyga helias (assembly GCF_000690775.1). Lineage (NCBI taxonomy): Eukaryota > Metazoa > Chordata > Aves > Eurypygiformes > Eurypygidae > Eurypyga > Eurypyga helias. Next base: position 44,205 of record NW_010271392.1, read on the forward strand.
CAACTTGCGTGATGCCTAACTGATTTAGAAGACCTTAAAGAAGTTTTTAAACAAAGCTCTTTAAATATCATTGATGGTAAATCCAGGGCTACTCTTCTCCTTTATATTGTCACACATTCCCTTTGTGGAATGAAAGTGTTGAAAAGAGGCGATTCCTGCATACTTAATTTGGCAGTCTTCATGAGTCAAAGTTAGGTAACCCCAAGCAGTTTGACTGTTGCTGACTGAAGACTATGGCCTCTGCTGGTCCCAGTGATGTTTATGTGATTTATAGTAAGATGCAGAAGTGCAGATGTACTTTGTCAAAATCTTGATAGGGAAAAGGCTTTTAAAAGTATTTTTTTAGAAAGTAATATTTATATTGAGCAAAAATTAAAGAACCCTAGTATCGTCTGTAATTTGGATTTCAAATTTTCACTGCTTTAGGGAAATTTGAAGGCAGGAAGTAGGAAGCCAAGTTAGATCATATGTTCTTTGGTACTCTTGACTGATCTGTGCTGTCACCTGGGATGTGTACATTAATTACCGTCAAAGTCCTTTTCTCTTGAGTGGCCTCATAAGAAATTCAAAATAATCAATGTTCATTAAAAATTATTTAAGCAGAACTGGAGAGGCTGACAATTATTTTATGAAGTCCCAGGTGTTCTTCCTTTTCTCATCATCTGGTATTTCTTTTAGCATTATTTTTTCATTATTATTTCTCTTACTCCAGGGCAATATGCTTTCCTGAGATTTTTCTTTCAGCCTGTTTCTCAAAGGGGAGCCATGCAGCCTGGTTCTTTCCCAGAGATACTCCCTGAAGTCTTCTTACTTTTCTCTATGTACACATTCCTTTCAGTATTTTGCCATTTGTTTTTTTGTAGCTGTATTTTCTTCAGCTCATACTTCAAGTGGCACTGTCTTCCTCTGGCTGAAATACTTGCTAAGTATCAATGTTGAGGAAGAGTCTTAAGTGAAATTGTGGAGGCTTAAAAACAGAAGATCAGCTCAGCTAGAGTAACTAATTCTACTTAGAATCATAGAATCACAGAATCACAGAATGGTTTGGGTTGGAAGGGACCTTAAAGATCATCTAGTTCCAACCCCCTGCCATGGGCAGGGACACCTTCCACTCGACCAGGTTGCTCAAAGCCTCATCCAGCCTGGCCTTAAACACTTCCAGGGATCGGGCATCCACAGCTTCTCTTGGAAACCTGTTCCAGTGCCTCACCACCCTCTCCGGGAAGAATTTCTTCCTTACATCTAATCTAAACCTCCCCACTTCCAATTTAAACCTGTTACCCCTTGTCCTGTCACTACAGGCCCTTGTAAAAAGTCCCCCCCAGCTTCCTTGTAGCCCCTTCAGGTACTGGAAGGCTTCAATAAAGTCTCCCCGGAGCCTTCTCTTCTCCAGGCTGAACAAGCCCAATTCTCTCAGCCTTTCACTTAGTGCAGAAAAAAACTGAAGGAGGGTTAAGCTAAACAATACCTCAATGGTTTTGCTGAGTGTGAGGTGCAAATATGGCTTTTGCAGACTGATTGCGGAATAAAAGCATTATGAGTTACTATACTGGAATTGTGTGCTCAAACTTTTTAAAAAATCCATTGTTTACCTTGAAACTCTTGAGTAATGGCTTAACTACTGTGTCAGAATAATTTTCTGAGGAGAAACCTGATAACAGGTTTCTGTTATCAAGTAGAACAAGAACTGATGATGGGAAAATTTCTTACTGTGCTTTTAGCCTATTATTAGGAATATGGTAGACTGAAAATAGTGATGCACAACAGGCAGAAGTGTTTGCTAAACTTTTTTATTTGGTGGTTGATGTAATACAGATCATTATTCCCCTCCTCTGATTATAATCATACTAATCAAAGATTGTATTAAGCCAAACCAAAAAATGTTAGACATTTTTAATAGCAAATGTTAACAATTTACATTTAGAGGCTTTAAAAATGCTCAAGAACTCTCCAAATAATTTATGTTGACCTAAAATTTGCTTTAGAATATTAAAAGATTAAAATGTTATGAAATTTAATTTTACGTGTAAAAGACATGAGGCCTCATGGAGCCAGACTGGCAGGGATATCTCCTACTACTCCTAGATGCATCCCTGTTTTTTTCTAGATGATCATTACTGCAACTCTGCACAGAATTTCATAGTCTAAAACCTATTGCAGACAATGAGTCTTCAGTTCAGACCTCTGTGAAATACGAGGTCCATAATCACAAGAAAAACACACAAAAATGCATTGATGGAATAAATCCAACCTGTTTTATGCTCTTAGCATATTTAGACTTTATTTGTTCTAATTCCCTTCAGAGGCTTTACAGTCATACCAGTTTTTAGATTCCAAGTGGCAATATGCTAAACAGTTACACTCACTCACATCTTAATTGATAGTACTAAAGGAATATAAGTAAGTATCTAAAACATGGCCCATCCTTAGACTAATCATATGAATATTGCAGGCACACATTATTCTGCTCAGGGAAACAGAAAATTTCATTGCTAATTGTTCATAAAAGGTTTATTTAACTGGAATTTACATTTCTTTAAGTGACACTTCCAGACAGAGAATGTCTAAGCTCTCATTAAAGTACATTTTATTAATAATTAGTTGCTACATATCAATTAATTTGTCAAAGGTAATTTCTTTCCCTTCACCCAATCCTTTTTGTACAGTAGCTTGTCTGTATAAACTTGTTTTTTGTCTTCTGTTCTGAAAAGTAACTCTTAGGAGATAGGTACAGAAAAAATTTTTTTAAAAGTCCAGAGTATACTCACTAACTCTGACCCAACCTTGTTAATGCTAGACAAATAGAGAAAGTCTAGCATAAAGAAATCAATTACCCTGATTTTAGACTCTGTGTGGCCTCAAATTAAAATGCCTGAAAGAGGGCCATACTTCTCACTATGCATACATTCCTGCCACAATAAGAACTTGTGCAGCAACATAAATCAGGGAAAGTGAGATCACATTCTGAACCATTTTACATTATAGCATAACTGATAAAGCCAAGGAGGGGCAAGGAGATTTATTCCATTAAGAACTGCTGCAAATCTGTTTCACAGCAAAAGTCAGAGCTTCCCTTACCACAAGAGATCTCCATGTTCTTAACTCATTCCTGTGAATCAGCTTCTTCACTTTTTATAATTGCAGAGAGTAGTCCTGGATTCCTGACATCCATTTTGTATAACCCACATTTCACCTAGAGACAGATGTATCAATTATTAATCCAGGTATTATTTTTGTTCCTTTTATTTATGATGCAGTCACTGTCAGCTGCCGGAAGGCCAACGAGATGGTAAGACAATGCATGGGGCAATTGCTGCCAGTCAGGAATATGTTCAAGGTTATCAGCTTACCAAGCCTGTAAGATGAATGCTGGAAAGCTGAAGAAGTGGGATCAGGCAGGGCTGGAGCAGTGTGGGAAACAGTGTCTGCTCACAGGTGAAAAGCAGAAGGGGGAAGAGAGGGCAGCAGATACTCCAACAGTGGGAAGCTCTGCCATACACCTTAGGCATGAAGGTATTTGGCGTGTATATAGCACCTATATAAAGAACAAAGACCTAGCTACCCTGTGAGAGGTGTTTTACCAAGATGGAAATGAATGAAAAGCTGGACCTTATGCAGGAAAAAGACTCTTTACCCAGAGGCGGGAGTGATGACGGAAAACAAGAAATCTAATTGTCTCTGAAGCATGTGGGCTGCCAGTAACTGGAGGCAAGCAGTGAAAGGATGCCATTAATATGGGTGGCCCATTCTTCCAAGATGCTTGTTTGTAAATGTCTGGTCTTGGCATACATTACTGTGAACTTAGGAAACTTCATCATTAACTGGGCTCTCATCATATAATGAAAAATGTACTAAGACTCCAAAGATTGGAGACCAAAGGAAAGAAAACAATGCAGTGCTGAATGAATGTTTTTAACAAAAAAGCAATTGCCTGGCATAGACAAACTGGAAATCCTGAACACTGTAGGCCCAACTAGCTCTCTGTCAGAAACACAAGGAAAAGTCTTTGCTGTTGAAAATATACAGGGTCACAAACAAACTCCCTTTTTTGCCCATTCTTACCATAAAAACTCCTTGGAGGGCTAACAGATGAGAGTTGAAGCTTTTGGCATACGGAAACAAATGTACTGCTGGCCCCAGGCCTTGCTGCCTGCCCTGTGCAATGTGCTATGTTAGCACAGGTGTGCTGTGCACTGGAAGCATGTAGGTAGACCTGTGTTTTATTCCATCCCCTCTGCTGCACAGGGAGCAAGCTCTGATGGAAGGGCAGGGAAGATGGCTGGCATGGCAGTGACCTAACTGCTCCTCACTCCTGGACAACATCATCTCTGGCGGCATGTAGTATTCTTCATTTCCCATGACTGACTTTTATTCCCCAAATCTTTCCTGGGCACTCATGAGAAGACCAGTTCCTAGATTTTTAGACACAAAGTCAGGCTGAGAACTGCAGGATTTGGTTAGGATGACTGGGAATGTGATAAACTATTTGGAAATCGCTTTTAAATTACCATTTAGTGTGATGCAAGATAGGCTTTGTCTCCCCTTTTCTCTTCTTCTTTCCCACTTATTTATTTTTTGAACACTTGATAATTACCTAAGGGAGGGAATACAAAATACCAATTTGTGTTTTTCAGTCTGCCAACATAATAAATGTTCACAGAGCTTTATTTTTAATCTTTAACAATGGTAAAACAGATGGCATGAGTAATTCTGTAGTGTCCTGTGCAGTATCAGTATTCTCAAAATGGTATGTACACTAACCTTAACATGATCTCGCAGCATGGCAGGGAGGGGGAATATCACAGCAGCTGTGTTGGTATTTTTGTTACAATGTAGTGGCCATTTCTGCATGCACAGAATCAGACCATCCGAAAAGGACTCATCAAAATACGTAGGTTGGAAGAGATCCCTGAGTCCACCTTCTCCATCCTCCTGCTCAAAGCAGGGCCTGTTAGAGCAGGTTGCTCAGAGCCACATACAATCAAGTCTTGAATATCCCCCAGAATGGAGAACCCATAGGCTCCCTGGGCCACCGGCTCTAGTGTTTTGGCACCCTCATAGTGAAAATATTTTCTGGTGTCTAAGGAAGATTTCCATTACCACAACCTCTGCCTGTTCCCTCCCATCCTATCACTCTGCAATTTCAAGAAGTATCTGGCTCCATCTTCTCTACAACCAACCACCACATAGTTGCAGAGAGCATTAATATTTCCCCTGAGCTTTGTCTCCTTCAGGTTGAACAAAGCCATTTCTCTCAGCCTCTCCTTGTATGCCATGTGCTCTAGCCACACCTCAAACATCTTGGTGGAACTCCGTGGCACCTTAGGCGTCTTACAAAGCTGAAATATTCACTGTAAGTTCTGCTTCATAGAACATGTGATCCCCTTACCCAGCTGATCCAGTCCTCAATAACATCCCACACAGTCAGAGAGCAAATAATGCTGAACCCTCAAAACCAGGACCTGCATCTTACGTGACCATTTTCCTCAGTATTTACTCTCACAGACGTTTTCAGCCACATTTGGGGAGCCTGTAATACCTTAAGGCCTGATACTTCATCTAGTTCAGAAGGAAACTGTGAGAGACACAGCACAGATATGGAAAAATATCTGCTCGATGCAGGTCTCTGCTCCCTCAAGTGTTTAGACTGTCTTCTGCATCTCCACTTAACCTACTGCCTCTTGGTTTTTTTGTGGTTTCCAACTCCTCATACTTTCCAGACCTGATTATTTCTAATACTTACCTATTTGTCAATCGTCTGTGTTTGTTTAAAGTGGACTAACAGAACAGTGACGGTTCCTGACACGTGGTGACTCCATCTGCACAGCAGTTCAGCTACTGCACTTAGGGATAGCTCCTTGTTACGTGGGGCTAAGTTAATCCTTTATGTTTAGTGCAGAAGGCATTAGTTGAATCAAGTGAATTTTATCTAATATGCCTAAAAGTGTTAGCTGTCTTCCTTAGAGCTGCACTTTGAATGCAGGAGCCTGTGGGCTTACAAATGCCGAGAAGTGATTATTGTAATAGCCAATATGAACTGGAATTACAGCCTGACCAAGGGATTTCTTTTGTTCTATGCACAGTTCATTTTGCAGTTTTTTCCATACAAATGTGATGTGAACTTGGCCTTTAATCAACCACAGGCTGCATTTCATACTCTTTCTCTTGGCAAGTGCAAAACATGTTGTTCCAAGTTTGCAAAATTTAAGTATAAATTTATTTCAGTTCAAGGGTAAAATTTTTAACTTAGGAAATACAGCTTATACTTGGGGTCTTATTTTTGTTTTCTTGCCTGTCACTGTACCACTGTTGTTTGTTTTTGATATAAGTGCTGTCTCATGCCAGTGCATCAGTACTCTTAAATGATCAGGCTTGCTGGGGTTTTGTACAAAACCTTTAAGGATAGAGGTGGATATGCAGCATATTTGCTACTCTAGTGATTTCCATTCAAAAAGACACATTGCCTGTAAACCTGCATTAATTTTCATTCAAGATGCATTTTAGTAAAAGTATATAGTTTGAATTCTTTTAACTCATGAGTACAAACAATTCATCCTTATATTCTTACATGGCATTTCTGCCACTTGTTTCCTCTGTTTGTATTCCATAATAGCTTTTTTTTTCTCTGTTGCTTCTCCCTAGCAATTTATTTCACTTATCCTTAAGTGCATCCAAATATTTGATCAAAAACTCAAATAGCAGCTCTGTCAATTAAAAGGAAATAACTTTGATGTGCCTGATTACAGATGAAACAAAACCAAACGTGGGTATTCACAAGAAAGAATATCATGCAGAAACAGCCAAGATAACAATCTTTTGGTTGTGAAGTCATGACAAATTTAGAGGAATCAAGTAGTCACATCCTATGTCGGCAACATAAAATAAATAAATATAATGAAATTGAGCAAGACTGATAGGCAGAAATAAATAGCAAAAGCAATTAGTTTTTAATTCAGAAAACTTCTTCCTAAAGGAGGTTTATGTAGGCAGGTGATGTATAATACTAAAGAGCAGAAGTATCTGTGACAGCTAGCAATACAGGCCCAATATGCGTCAACATAAATTAGTTGGAAAATAGGATTTGGAAAGAAAAAGTTAGATTGATAACAAAAATAAGCAAAAAATTAATGGATAATGATGAAAAGCTTTAATTTAATTTAATTACTTTCCTTTTCTACGAAATCCTTTGATAATGTTTCAAAATAAAGAAATCAAAAATGCATTTCTTGAATATTTTAATTACAGAATAATCCCACAATAATTTCTTATCCTCAGTGTGCTACATGCAGGGTCTAATCCCAAAGACAGTTGATATTTTAGGCTATCTCTCCATAGATTTGAATGGTGATAGAATTCCTGAGGTTCCTTGAGCAGGCATTTCCTGTCTGGGGCACATGTCACCGGTAGGGAGGGAGCTTGTCCGCTTCGCTTCCTAATACTTCTAACACAAGTGATACTACAGTAATAATCATGAGAACTTATGTCCAAGTACCCTTGTTGAGTCTTTGTTCCCTTTTCTCCAATGCTGATACGAAATATAAGGTAAATTCAGGGAATGAAATAAAGGCGAAAAGTTGAGGTGAGAAATAATGAGACTTATGTACAAACAGATAGAAAAAGTGGGGAATACTTGGTCCAGGATAGGGAGGGCAACATTGCAAAAAGATCCTCCAGAGCCATGTAAGGAAAGAAGGTTACTTCATGACCATAGATTTTTGTCATATTCCTGACACAACCCACTAAATCTCTCTGGAAAAGTACATCCTATTTAGTGCATTGACACATCTTGACAGGAGTCAGAAATATTCTTCTACTTCATTTGTAACAATAAATAAATTGTTCAGATGTTCATTTAACACCAAACAGAATTCATCTGATCTTAAAAACTAAGGAGTTCTGGACACAGTTTTTGGCCAGGAGATTTCCCAGATGCCATAAGCACAGGCCATGAATTGTGACTGAATGCTTGGCAAATGCCAGACCACAAAAATCAAATGAGTGGAAAGACTTCTTTTGGCCTAATCACAGCTGCTGATTTGACAGATGAGAATACTTTGTTTTTAGTGGGACCTTGTGACATATTCAGTTCTGACAACTGCCAGAGGCAGAACTACGTGATCTGACCCAGGCTGTCAGCTTCCAGTCTATTATGACACCATAGAGTGAAAAATGGAGCATGTGAGCAAAGTACAGGGAAAATTCAAGGCAGACCAATTAGTGATATTATCTGGCTTTCTGACTTTTCATATCTTGATATTAAGTATTATAAAATCATAATCATTATACAATGCTTAAAAATACATTTGTCTCATCTGACACCTCAAATATTCATTTCCCAAACTGTCAATTTGTCATGTACTTTGTGGTCACAGTGAGGATTCACAGCTTTTGGGCACAGACTAATTTGTTTCACATTGTTTTAAACTGGGAATCATTTGTTTGATGTCAGCAGAATGACAGCAAGGCAACACAAGTGACTGCAACCAAGTCCTCCATCTGTAAGGATTTTTTGACTTGATGATGATAACCAAACAAGACACACCCAGATTCCCAGAAGTATTTTTATGAACAACTGTCAAATTAGTTAAAAGCACAATCTAGGAGTTGAGGTTAACAAATTGCCTCCATCCATGTTTTATTGAACAGCAGATAAATATTTTAATGAAAACCTTTAAAAATGTGAATCCTTTTATGCAGTTAAATTCACATTACCCATCATAATGGAGAATATTACAAGTTCAAATCATTTGAGGTTTAAGTGCTCTGCTTTTATGGCTTTTACAGTACTTTATTTCTTGCAAGTGTTAAACGATATTTGTGTTCCAGAGGTACTGGTCCTGACTAGACAAGCACTGTGAAGTGTCTGTGACTCTCTCTTTCACCCCCTCCTCACCCATCCCTGCTCACCCAGCCCTGCTGGCTGCTGCTTCCTCAGTTCACCCAGATGAACAAACCTCGTGGCACTATTCAAGGGACTTGTGTAAGACTGCAAGAACTTCTTCAAAGAGCACCCAGGAGGAGCAGAAGGAAAGCAGACTCCACACTGAAGCTGATAATGGCACATCTACCTTCCCTGGCTGGCTGAGATGAGGGTGGAAACTTTTGGCTATAAAGAAGAGATGGATTATATTAAATTTCATGCACTGTTTTCATCCCAGTGATTTTACCAAAAGCCTTATTCAAGTGTTTTCTTCAGACTAGGAAACTGAAATAACCATACTTTGCCAAAGATAACAAAACAAATGCTAGAAATGCAGCTATCTGTAGCATTTCTCTTCTCCATCAGACTGCACTGTTTCATGTCTTCCATGAAGTCCCATAGAACAAAAGAATGAACTCTTCATGCAATCCTAATTGTCAACTGGATTTGTACAAACAAGCAAAGGGTCAGAAACATGTCACCTCACTTCTAGTTAGATGGTTTTGAAGATCTGTATCTTCACACTAGTCTATTAGGAGCAGATTCACAAACATTAGGAATAGTCTACAAAAATTGACTTCTTGGTTTTAAAGGCCTTTCTGAAACTTCCTAGTAAATGATTAGGGGAGGAGCAGGAGTATCTAAGGGACATGGAGCTGGACTGAGACAATGGGAAACCAGCAGATTGTGCAGACATCTCAGCAGAGAGGCAATATAAGCAACTGTGCTTGAGGGCCTTCTTACATTTTTAAGGGCACATTATACTAATGTTATTATAATGGCCTGAAAGCAAAGTAAGCAGCTGCAGTACATTTGAACAAAACAGTAAAAGGAAGACATCTGTCCCAATGTTTTACGATTCTCATTAATTACCACCAATTGCTTTCAGTGTAACAGCAAAACTCTGGCATTGCTGTCTCTGATCTAGGTTTTGTGTGTCTCTGTGTGTATGTATAAGATATAATATTTCACTTGGTATGGACATACAACCATCATCTAGTCCAACCGCCTGACCGAAAGTTAAAGCAGATTATTAAGGTCATTGTCCAAATGCCTCTTAAACACTGGCAGGCTTGGCACATCAGCCACTTCACTAGGAAGCCCATTTCAGTGTTTGACCACCTTCTTGGTAAAGAAATGTTTCCTAATGTCCAGTCTAAAACCTCCCCTGGTGCAGCTTTGAACCATTCTCATATGTACATGTGTGTGTGTGTGTGTGTGTAAATGACAGACACCTATTCCTCTTTATAATTGTTATATACAGGACTATTCTTCCAGTAGTTCTGACCGAGCTGAAAAATATAAATCTTTCCAGATTATTTGTCTAAAAAGATCTTTTAATGTAAAATGTGTTCCTGAAACAGGACAGACTCCCTCTATACTTCACTTTGAAAGATAGTCACATCCCATGATATTTATTTAAATTCCATCATTTATTGAAAATATGACTTAGAAAATTATTGATAGTCAAATCACTGTAATAATAACTGTTTTTCCAGCATCTTAAAAAAAAGTTCCATAACCTGATCAGCTGCATATGTGAACATCATGTATCAACCACTTCTGATGGAAGGGGAATAGGTCCCATGTTCTGCAGGTACAACATCCTGTTCTGTCCTAAATTTTGTCATGTTGCTTGTAATTTTCCTACTTACGCTCTCCCTTAAGGTAAAGCTGAGATTAAACTCCTCTGTGATTTAAAACCCCAAATCCTACTGTGTTTGAACAGACTAAAATCACTAATTGGGTAAATCCTCTCTAAAAATTTTACCATAGTTTTACCAGATTTTAAACCACAGTGGGAAGAACAATGTGGCAGTGTGTGAGTTTACCCCATGAAGCCAAAGTGTATTCCTCAGACAGCATTTTGCACAGACTCCCAATGCAGGGTTCCTATTGTCTGCAGGGACATTTACAACCAGGTGTTAATTTTACTTAATTACCTAGGGGACAGTGAAAGTGTATTTCCTGTCCAATTAAAACAACCCAAGTCTATGTTTTGATAAGGCTGTAATTAAGGTTTGTGTAATGAGGCTGTATTCTGAGTTTCAAACCGGAATGTTAATGCTCATTTTGCACTGTTTTGAGGTAGCCAGCAGATCATCTGTAGATAAATAAGCAGCTTAGCTCAGAGTGTGATGGCTGGGTCCTTGTGGGACCACAGGTTCATTCTTCATGTAGACATTTATGCTTTGTCGATATCTGTGTGAAAAGGAGTGACAACAATGTGGGAGCTATTCATAAATACTATGCTGTACAACTCTAGCTCCCAAACACTCCCCCTTTAAAATAGCTCAACATGTAGCAACAAGGTTGGATTGAGGGGTCAAGAAATCAGACTTGTTATATGTGCAAAGCTGTACAAAGTGAAAGTATAATGCAGGAAAAAAGTGCAGGTAAACAGACATGGTGAGAAAGTGATTGCCTGTGTCACAGCATAGCACCTCACGATGATGCCAAACATACAACATCCTAGAGAAAAAAGCAGTTTAAAATTTTCCTCATGGAAAAGATGTGGGAGATTGATAGGACAAGGGGCAATGGTTTTTACTTGAAAGTGGGGAGTTTTAGATTGGACATCAGGAAGAAATTCTTCACGGAGAGGGTATTGAAGCATCAGAACAGGTTGCCCAGAGAAGCTGTGGATGCCCCATCCCTGGAAGTGTTCAAGGCCAGGCTGGATGAGGCTTTGAGCAACCTGGTCTAGTGGAAGGTGTCCCTGCCCATGGCAGGGGGGTTGGAACTAGATGGTCTTTAAGGTCCCTTCCAACCCAAACCATTTTATGATTCTATGATTCTAAGACTTGTGTTTGCCAAAGGTTTTGACCATCAACTGATTAGAGTATTCTCCTCTCTCCCCATGTAACACCTTCCCAATATGAAATCCAGTCTTTGCTATACATAGAAATAATAAGGGAAAATAATAAAGTAGACAGGATCTTAAAATGTGAGGATACCCAAGGACAGCACTTGAAGCAATAAGGGAAAACATATAACACCTGCCACTTTGAGTGATCTCCCAGTCTGCTGTGTCCCTCCCTGCTTCCTCTCTCAGCCAGGGCAGGTCAGCTTTCAGCACTCAGCCTGGTCGGGAACTGAATAAACACATTGCTTAATGGAGAGTCCTTACCCACCAACCCACAGCTACTCTGACTGTGTCCACACCAACTTCTTACTTCCTTTTGTCCAGTTTTGTTCTTTGGTTTGCTATGTTATCTCCTGCTCCCTTTAACTAAGTATTCTCTATAGCCTGTACTAGAAATCTGCTTTCTCATCCCTTTATGTCTTTCTACTAAGTGGATGTTTCATCTGCTCTTTTATTTTTCTAAATGATCAGTACCTTCGACCAAAACACTCTTTTTAAAGGTGTTTTGAAAGTTTCTACTTTGAAGTAGAGGACTTACAATGCAAGAATGTAATCTACACAAGATATATATTATGACAGAACACTGTACCATTCAAATTGTATGAAGAGAAAGGGGTTGTAATTTTGCACGTCATAGTTGTAGCTTGACCAGAAACTGTTCAATGAGAACTGTCCTACAGAACTCACTTCTGCACGGGATCCTTTTTTTCAGATGAGGGGACAGCAACTTCATGCACTAGCCCTAGAATGAACACATGGAAGACTTATTCATTGGTATCATTATTTTTTTGCTCGTTTGCTATCTTCTTTTAAATCATTTCTCATGCTTCATATACTTATTTGACTGCTAGTGACCAGTGACACCACTTCCATAGAAAAATATTTCAGGTTGCATTCTCGGTGACGACAGCCAGCTCAGAACACATCACTGTATTAGTGAAGCTGGGATTTTGTTTGCCATGCTTGTCACCTTATTATTTAGCCACACTGAGTTTCATTTTACCTGCCCAGTTTCTCATTATTATAAAATACATGTGTAATTCTGCAGTCTGTCCCAGCCTATCCTGAATGACCTGTCATCACAAACTTTGCCACCTCAGTATTCATCCCATTTTCCAGACCACTGAAGAATATAGTGGTAAGTAAATAGATGTATTGGCAGTGTAAAGAACAGTGGAGGCCAATTTGCACATATGGCTGTCACAGCATAGCTGTACTAGAGCAATTATTCAAACGATAGGAGATGTGCTTCAGGATAAAAAGGGAAAACTCTCATGCAGAGACGAGTGACAAGAACTACAAGAAAGACAAAATATTTCCATTTGTTTTATAATAAACCAAAGGCCTTCAGTAATGCTCAGATGGACACACAGCTATTTTAAGTGTTTAGGAACTTAGAATGGGTAATAATATTTTGGTCCACAGATAGTTTGAAACCAAAATAATCTGCCAAAGAAGATCAATTTCTTTTACCTAAGATGAAGATGGACAGGGCAGACAGGAGGGTAAATGGAGAGGGCAGACAGGAGGGTATCACTAGTAATAGTATAGTTTTCTGACTGGGTCTCACAGTAGTGTGCAAAGTTAAATACAACAGTAAGTAGAATGCTGGGAATCAGAATGCCACTGTGAAGATCTTCAAGTACATTCCATACCTAGGCAAGTCAATATAAGAGGGATCAAGAATTGGGGAAGTTATAAATCTAGGTTGGGGACTGGGGCAGAACTGTATGAAATTGACCACAAGAACTTATCCTAGAGCAGCAGGCAGACATATCCAATATTGTAAGGCTGTCAGCAGTGGTCTAGGATGCATCCATATCCCATTCCCTTGCTACCATTTTACTCCATGAGGATATTTTTGGCCATAAATTTACACTAAAACCAACCAGCAAAGCCTGGACTCCAGCCATAACCAAACCTCCAGTACAAGCCTCAGAAGTCCAGCAATTTACAGAGGTTCCAGATTTGCTAAAAATGTGCCATGGGACTGGTCCAAGCAAGCACCACCAAACATCATGTGTGTGGAAAGGCCAGGCTGTACATTCCCAAGAGATGGAACCTCGCAGTACATGTGCAAAGGAAACACATGGTTGCTCCCTTGGGCACAGGTGGGCATGCCCGGGGCTGTGTGCTTTAGTGAAGTCTGCGTTAAACAAAACAGCTATTACAGATTATCCATGTTAATGCTAATGCTGAGGAACAGAATACACATATAATCCTGTATGCAAAACACCATTGCAAGATATGTATGCAAAAAAATCTTACAGCAAACAGTCTCGCTGAAACAGCAGATAGATTCCTTATACGAGATCTTCACAACACCCACACAAACAGTTCCTTTGTTTGCCTTTGTTTTACTGACTTATTGCTGGAATGTACCCAAGTGTTTTCAATTCACTTTCTTCTGTCAATACATGATAATCTCAGGCCATCAAGCACAGCTACCTGCCACTATTTGCCTGTGGTGGTGAATTTAAAATGTTGACCTTCAAAGAGAAAACTGGTCAGATTTTAAGGTCAGTGATAAAATTGACAGTAATCAATATGAGATTTAAAAGCGAATTAATTGGAGAAATAGAGGTAATTACTGACAAATGCATAGATCATTTCAATTGTCTCAGTCAGTCATTTTATGGCTTATAAAAGACAGAGGAAGAGAAGTTGGAGGCAAAATGAAGTTGCAGCATTAATAGCAAGCCAAATGCAGCTGGACTTAGAAACAGACCTGCCAGAAGCACTGGAGGCCCCCCTTTTAATTGCGTGAATATCCAAACAGTCATGTTTGACATAAGGCATTCAAGGAGTATCCTCAAAAGTCCACTTCTTTTCTGTGCACTTCAACAGGCACAAATTATAACTCTGTGTTTTATTCACAACAAATTAGTCATACGGGTGTTGCATAATTTTGCTTCAGAATGATCAAGTGGGGAGAGAAGCTCATGCATTGGCATTTTGATGAAGTTTACATGCATGAAGGGGTAATTTTCTAAGTCAGAGAGAAATCAGGATCTCAAAGCCCTAAATAAAGCAGTTGGAATAGCTTCAGCAATTCCCTTTTCTGGTTTGAGAGGCTCCTGAGCACACATTTGACATAGAAAATAAGACCTTTGATAGGGTCAAGCAAAATTAACTCATACAAACTCAAACTAGAATGTGAAAGAGTAAATTTTGCCCACTGAAAATCACAGAAAAGTCATTGGTTTATTCAGGGCTCTCAAGATCCACTGGCATCTAAACCATGGGTGTTATACTTTAAGGCGTCCTCTTCTTCATTTTTTGAATTCACTTCATTGAAGCTGTAGACTTGAAGCCCTTCAGGCCAGGGACAGCATTTGCCAGTGAACATGTTTAGCAAAATACAGACAGTGGGTTTTGAAGGACTACTCATACTAAAATAAGGATGCAATGCAAACAGAGTAAACAGATCTATCATCAGTCCTACCTTGCTTCTACAGAAGTTTTTTAAAATACATTTCTATTCTTCTTGGGCACTGATAGCAAAAATTGTTAATGCATTGATTGCTGTGAAAAAAGTAAATTATGCCTTCTTGCTTCATGCTAACTTTGGCAATTTTTCTCTTGTATTACCACTTCAAATGTGTTTCATAATTTTGTTCATCTCAGGCTGCAGAAAAGAAGTTCAGCTTGGTTTATTTTAATACTAATTATCACAAATACACCAATATTTGGAAATGAAATTGCAAAAGTAATTGTCTAGTTCTAAGTTCCTGGAAACTGCTTGCCTTCATCTTCTAAATACATCACTCCCTCCTAAGCTTGCCAGGATATGATGGCACTTAATGTTGGCTGGCATGTTGAGATCTCTTGGTCTAATCACAACAAGACTTTCTGCTAGCTGGTTTAGTGAGTACTTAGATGCAATCTTTCTCTGAGACAAGAAGATGTACCAGCCAAATGCTGTTGTACCAGCCAAAAAACTTATGAACACTTAATGCAGTACATGTTCTTTGGTTAGATGATATTGAAGGAGAAAGTTTCATCTCTGATGAAGATTAAACATTGTTTTAAAACTGTGAAGAAAATTAATTCTGTCCTAACTAAAACCAGCACATATTTTTTTTCAAATTCCTGTTTCTTTTTCTGAAATATAGTGATGTATTGAATAAAAAGTGAAGCATCATTTGTTGTAGTAACAAAACGCCAGTTAACATTTATGTTAACTACTGATGAAGCAAGCAATCACTGAGTAGTGAAGCCTAGTAGGTATGGTACTCTTGAGTTGATGATTGGACTAGATGATCTTATAGGTCTTTTCCAACCTTAGTGATTCTGTGTGAAAAATGTCAGAAATGTCTCCAAGGTCATAGGTCTTAAGGGTGATTAATATTTCCTTATCACAGTCACATATACACTATTGCAAAAAGATAATATTAACAGCATATGTGAGTGGGCTG
Organism: Eurypyga helias; assembly: GCF_000690775.1. Lineage (NCBI taxonomy): Eukaryota > Metazoa > Chordata > Aves > Eurypygiformes > Eurypygidae > Eurypyga > Eurypyga helias. The sequence goes on from NW_010271392.1 coordinate 60,409, forward strand.
TGGCAGTTAATTTTCATTAGAGCAGCTAGCATGGGGCTGTGTTTTGGATCTGTGCTGAAAAAAAGTGTTGATAATACAGAGGTGTTTTCATTACTGCTGAGCAGTGCTTACACAGTCAAGGTCTTTTCTGCTCCTCGCACTACTCCACCAGCAAGTAGGCTGGAGGTGTACAAAAAATTGTGAGGGGACACAGCCAGGACAGCTGACCCAAACTGACCAAGGGGATATTCCAGACCATATGACATCATATAAAGCTGGGGGAAGTGGAAAGAAGGGGGCCACATTCGGGGTGAGGCTGTCTGTCTTCCGAAGTAACCATTAATGTGTAATGGAGCCTTGCTTTCCTGGAGAAGGCTGAAGTGATGCCTGCCAATGGAAGTGAATGAATTCTTCATTTTGCTTTGTCTGTGAGTGGCTTTTGCTTTCCCTATTAAACTGTCTTTATGTCAATCCATGAATTTTCTCACTTTTACTTTTCTGATTCTCTCCCTGTTCCATCACAGGGAGATTGAGCAAGCGGCTGTGTGGGGCTTAGTTGTTTGCCGGGGTTAAACCACAACATTGAGGAGAGATGATTCTGGATATAATACGGTGTTCAGGGTTTTTCATAACTGTACATCAAACAAATAGTTCATTCTCTACCTGGGGAAATCTGAACAGCAACTAGGAAAAATAACATTTTCTGTCTGTTGTTGGTGAATGGAGAAAGCTGTCATATTAGTTGTAGTGTTACATCACTCATGTTACAGAAGAGTCCTCAACGAAAACTAATTCTAGGTTCTCCTTAGATCACATTTAGTGATGATCAGTGGTCTCTCATTTTACACTTTGAATGTTAAGATACCTGAAGCCACCCCTTTTGGAATCTGTAATTACAAAAAAGGGAAATGACTGCATTTCAAAAACTTGGACTGTGTTTCTAAGCATCCACACTCCAATAAGCAGTGCTATGAAGACTTACCTTCTGTCTGTAATTTATGCTATGAACCCCAGTCTCAGCTGTGCAATTGAGTAATTTTATCATGTGTACAAAGATTTTTTTTTTTAGAAGAGTCCTTTTAAGACATACAAATTCAAAACTAAGCAGAGGGTTTGCAGAAGTGGAAATAATTTTTGATTTTCATGAAATCCATGCTGTAAACCTTTGGAGACTTTTCTCTTGCACAGGATTTAGTATTTTTTTCTCAGAAGCTATGTATTTTAAAAGACATCAAACTAAACTCTGGATGATGTTGATCTGAAATGTATAAAAAACCCTATATGACTTTCTCAGGTCTTAATATGAGGTAAATTTATTTCTGGTTTTATTCCTGTTCATTTTCTCTATAAAGTGTCTTCCCATATGAGGTGGAAGTTTCTAGAGGTAGTTTCTAGAAGCAGAGAAAGTTTCCAGGGTTTTATGCTGGGAAATGTATCGCTCTAGCAGAGAAAAGGTACTACTGAAATCACCTACTGCACTTTGGTCTCACATTTCCTCCCATAAAATAACAAAATATTTTGAAATAAGTTGTGGCTATATATTAAACAATGAGTATACTTATACTGTTAAACAACTTAGCCCCATGACTAATTCCAAGATAACACTCCCTGTTGTCTACACCTCACATAGTTTTAGTCATAATGGGTCAAAGTAGCTGACTGAGATGAATCCCAAATAGCTACATGTATAATTCACCACAGGTCTGCTCCATATTGAAAACTTGTTCTGCAATGGAAGGGAGAGAGAGAGAGAGAGAGTGAGACAGTGCAGGGCTCTTTCTGTATCTCAGTAAGAAAGGCCCAACGGCAAACAGCTTAATAAGAATACTTTCTTAATGAGACAGGGTAAGAAGGAGAATATAGACAGCAAGTAAATCTTACATGACTTCAGTCACTGGGCACCCTGAATTCATGTAGCGGTGTATGGAATACAGGTGGATTTTCCCACAGCGTACTGCCCAGAGCAGATCCTGTCCATGGAGAGAAGCTCTCCCTTTTGCTAATTCCAGCTAATGAGCAAAGATAAGTCGCAGACTACATTAATAACATATGGGTTTCTCAAGCCCTAACTACGAGGCCCCCTGGAGCAGACATGGTCTGTTCAGGATCACTAATTCCTTGAATACAATGTCTTTCACAAGGTTCTCAATACACAAGTCCAGTCCAGTTTGGGTTCCCTCAAGCCCCCACAGTCCTCCAGCACCCTTCCAGATCCATTTTTCTCTTGCATCCTCCAACACCATGGCTCAGACTACAAAACACTGCCTTGACATCAGGCTACAGAAACACTCACTACTCCCGCATGCTGTGATACAGCCCTTCAGGTTGTGTGTTGTTGACCAAAACACATACGTGCAAAATAATTATCATGTCTTGAGCCACAGCGGCAGCTCTCGGGCCCATCAGGGACCCATACCAAGTGCTATGCCAAGGGGAATGACTAGTACTCTCAAGGCAAAGTCACACTGACTTGTTTGGGGTTGAATGACTAGTTAGCACTTGTCACCACTAGTGTTTCCTGAGGCAGCAGCCCTTTGTGGTAAAAGCAGAGATAAGGACAGCATGGACTCTTTTTTCAACATTATTTTATTTAAGCTGATAAAACATACTCAGTAATAGCTGCATAATCAGGTCTGTGACTTTAGACGTTCAGTGACTAGTTTAAAATTCTTGCTCAAAAAATAGAAGTAGCTTGTGCTTTCAAGGAGTGGGAAAACTTGCCCCAAAAAGTCTGAAATAACCAGAACTGTCCAGAAATAAGAAACCCTTGAATTTATATGTAGCCTTTGTTGTATATCCTAGAGCAAAAAACCTTAGGCAGTTTTTTTATCCTGCAGCAGAGTTTGCTCAAATTAATAATGGAAGAAAAGATTAAATCATTTTATAATGTATAAACTATTTACTGTTAAAAAATTAACAGTTAACAATGTCAAAAACCATCAGAGAGAGCTCTGGTCTCTGGACAGCTAAGACAGATGCCTTAAATTTAGAGAGAAGTGAGGTTTCAGACACACCCATGTTTTAAGTGTCTTTCCCTTCAGTGCCTTCTAAATTGTTTGGGATTTTTTTTTAAATAATTTTCCTCAGACACTTAGCTCTTCTCATTTAGCAAATATACTGTCAAACTGGGTTTTGAATTCAGTACCAGTGGTCACAAATAAGATTTACAACACCTAATCTGTAGACCCAGAAGTCTTCTGCTGGAGCTAGCTTGAAAACAGCCCAAAGTCAGTTACGTCTCTGACTTCTAACTCCAGTCTGTTGAATTATCTCTCCTTCTTATCCAAAGTACAATATGGATTCCTGGATGACATTTTATTTTCAAGTCCCCCCTCAAATTAGAAAAGGATTTTCAGAGTTTGTCAAAGAACCAAGCTGACACAGGTTCTTTCATGACCCTACAGGAAGTTTATATAACTTTAAACCCAAATGATCTCTTGTTTTTTGCTGAGAAATGTCTCCTACAAGTTAATGCATTTGTCATGTTTTCCTTTCTTGATGTAATCCTTCAAGAGATTTGAGGATTGAAGGTATATTTTGGTTTGTAAACATTAAAGTCTGGGTTTTTCCTCAAAATGTCTTTAATATATACCTGTCAAGACGAGTAAAATATCTGACCCACATATGCTTTTTTGTTGCAGAGGTACCTATGAGTCACATAAAATATATGTAAGAGTTCTGCCTTATTTAAAGATCTCAGTCCAAGTGAAGAATATGTTGGAGTAATTAAAATGACATGAACTTGTGAGAAGAGCATTTAAAGCTGAATAACCTTAAAGGAAGTACAAAATGAAACCCATTTTTATGAAGTGTCTTTCACAAGAAGAATAAAATAGTTCACTGCCCTCAATTAGACCAGTCAAAAGGCTGAAGAGAAAAGAGAAATATCTTTCCAACTCCCTGTGAATGCAGGAAGGGCTGGCTAAATTACCAGGCGTGTCTGTTTGGTAAGGGGCCGGAAGGCATCACAGCACTTTGAGAGCTCTTTGTTCAAATTCCACCTCAAATTAGAGGAAGAAATGAGATAATTTCCCTGCTAAATCATCCTTGCCAGACATAGCTTCTTTTTTCTGAACTGCATTCTTGCCCCTTTAAAAATGGATATGATTGCACCAAATGGAAGGTATTTTTGAGAGTACTGGGAGGAAAATTTTAGGAGAGGTTTTTCACCTTTCAGCCTCTATTATCAAGCCATACACTGTTTGCACTGTTGCCCACCATATTGTTGAGAAAAAGAACAAAACATAAACCCAAATAACTATGCATGTTAGACAAATAGCACTTCTTTCCTCCTTGATTGCGGCCGAGGTAAAGCTATTTTTATTCAAACATTTATTCAAACAGTCCATTTTCACAATCTTTCACTCTTTATCCCCACCCACCTACCGTAACTTGTGGTTTAAATAGTTGGTGTGGCAGACCCTTACTAAAGATCTGACGGCACATTACTGAAACTCTACAATACAACAGGGAGAATGGAGAAAAATTCCACAATGTCTTACCTATCAATCACATCCAACCATCACAACAGTTAAATTAGAACCGAATAAAATCTTAAAGAATTCAAAATCACTGCAAACAGATTGGATAATTCATGGTCTCTGATGTAAGGTAGGTCTCCCAGTGGTGTTTTAACATCAGATAGTATGTTTCAACCCTTAGAGGTAACAGGTTTCAACCCATTTGGGCAAAAGTAAATTATTTGTGTATTGTCCAAAGCCTGCCAGCTTCTTTTACATTGTCCTGTACACATGTTGACTTCTAAGAAATCCTTTTTTTCCCCAACCAGATATTTCCAAAATGCTATGAGCTAAATGGCTCTTTCTTCTGCAACAGTCATCAAAGACTTTTCAAGGACCTTCTCTTTGTCCACAGGCAGCCTTTGCTCTTGGGTTTTCTCCCGTCCTGTCACTTACTTTCCTTTTCTTTTATTTATTCTTCTCTTTCATACATTTTTCCTTCCAGATTCTTAGCTTAAAGAATTTCATTCTAATTAATTGTTACTCATTTTTCATGGATTAAGATTGGATTTATTATTAAGGTCTATTAAGGCAGTTTTAACATGAGTTCATGTATATCACCATGATGTTCTTTCCAAAGCTATATTGAGTAAACAGCTTTAAATAACGGGTCCTCCATCTATTACTTTAGCTAACACCACTAAAAGCAAAGCAGTCGAGCAGTAAAAATAAATAGTAAGTAGAATTACATAGTCTTCACCCCCCCAACCAAAGTCAATAGCACATTTCAATTACATACCTGTGGAAAATACTAAAATATCACAGATTAAAGGAGGCCTAGATAGAGTGGAATATAATTTCTGAAACTATTGTATAAAAGTGACATATTACATAAACATCCATATATGTTCTGAAACTATTTGTTGACACCTTAATTCTGAACTTGACAGCTGTTCACTCAATATCTTAATCAGTCTATATAATGAGATTTTACCCCTCAAAAAAAAGGGTTTTAAAATATTTTACCAGGTTTTGTTATCCTTATACTTTTCACCAGCTGTCAAGGTTGCAGTGTCACAACACCTGGGGGATGCCTGGGTGAGAGCACAGCCCTGCAGCACTGTTGGCTTCTCTATATATCACAAGAGGCAAGGCCAGTGGCAGGTCAAGGGTATGTCCTCTGGGATAATCAACCACCCTGGAGCTAGCACATAATTCAGTTTTAGTGACCAAAGCTTACAAAAGAATCCATGCTGATGATGAGCTTACTGATACTGATCACCATAATGAACTTGGTTTTCTTGTCACAGTTACTAAATCAGAGTTACACATTAGTTGCTGAGCAGCTAATTCCTCTGACGAGCAAGTAATAGAACCATTTCTATTAGACATTTTTACGACATTTGTCTGAAAAAGTGTATTCAAACAATTGTTAAGTAACACAGTCTGAATTTTACTGTGACATACTTACTCCTGAGAGTAGGTTTTTGAAGACCAGATTTAAAAGTTCTTTTGCATATTGATCTGAATATTTTTATGACATCTTTGTGTTTTAATTCAAAATAAAATTTCATTCCATGAAACTTAACTAATAAAAAAGGTGCCAGCTTTCTAATCAATCTGAAAGTAAAAAGATCATACCTCCATAGATGATCTGTGAGCACAAAGGCATTGCTAGGACAGATGTTTCTCAAAATAAACTGAGCTAGGTTCAGTTTTAAATATTAATAATTAAAATTGGAATTTAAATAAACTATTTAGGCAGTAAGTAGGACTCCTTTCTACTTTCAGAAATCAGTGAGTTTGTTCACCTATTCCAGTCCTGCTTGAACGCTTTTCCTGTATCAACAAGTTTATGGAGCCAGAAGTCTTCCATCAGCTTTGGGGATTAAACTCTTTCACAGTGCATCTTCATACTTAGTCCTTCACTGCATTAAAACCTGATTTTAAAAACTGATGAAGTGAACTCTGTGTGTCATAAGAATGGCCCCAAAACAATTATGCATAGGACAAGGGCTCTACTGAACAGTTTATGCTTACATGATCGCCATGTCAAAATTAAGGTAAAGAGTGTATGTTCAATAATGTAATTTCAAATGAGTCAAGGCAGTTTTCAAGCAGCTCAGTAAAGCAGAGCCTTGTGACAGTGACTGTTCAAAAAGTCATCCATATTTCCTTTGCTTGGTAGCCAGGCTCTGCTAATGAGTTTTGAATAACGAAGCACAAGATTACTATTACGTTATTTAAAGGGAAGATATCTAGGCCTTAAAGCAAAAACATGAAGTGCATATTATATGTGTTCAGCCACTGAGTCACAGCCCCTTTGTGATACTCCCAAATAAGCATATAAACATTACTTAATTTTATAGTGCATTGTTCTACACCCCGGCTGTTTGTTTGGAGGGATCCTCCTTAGGAAATTTCTAGATACTTCCATCCAAGGACAATCCAGTCTTCAAATCCAGGGCTCTTCTGATTCAGAACCGCAGTCATTACAGAAAATGTTCCCCAAGTGAGAAGGAACCGCAGAGACAGCTTCAGTCGCTGGATTCCCAGAGTTTGCCCAGGTCTGGCAGGGACACTTCAGTCACCCTGCTTACCCACTCAGCCAGGTGAGCCTTCCTGAACATGCACCAAATCCAGGAACAGGTAAATGAAAAATTAAATTAAGTGAAAACATGCTGTATTTAGTTACTCACTTGAGGAAAAAG